>NW_026689848.1:65000-118203 GCF_943734765.1 Anopheles ziemanni | reverse complement strand
GTTGTCCGAGGCCACTTGCATGGTAGCAAGCGTTGTGATACAATGGCCCTACCGGGCAAACACTTTGGGTTCGCAAGGACTTGGAGTGCCGGGACGGGTTTGCGGATCCAACACTCTGGGTACCTCCGGGTACTTGGGGTTGGTTGAGGACTTGGTGAACAAACACTTGATATACACTCTTCGGATGTACTTCGGGTATCGCCTGTTGTCCGAGACCACTTGCATGGTTAGCAAGCGTTGTGGTCTAATGGCCCTACCGGGCAAACACTTTATGTTCGCGAGGACTTAGAGTGCTGGTAGTGGTTGGCGGACCCAACACTCTGGGTACCTCCGGGTACTTGGGGTTGGTTGAGGACTTGGTGAACAAACACTTGTTGTACACTCTCCGGATGTACTTCGGGTGTCACCTGTTGTCCGAGACCACTTGCATGGTTAGCAAGCGTTGTGGTCTAATGGCCCTACCGGGCAAACACTTTATGTTCGCGAGGACTTGGAGTGCTGGTAGTGGTTGGCGGACCCAACACTCTGGGTACCTCCGGGTACTTGGGGTTGGTTGAGAACTTGGTGAAGATACCCCTGTCACCTTGTTCGAGGCCACTTGCATGGTCGCAAGCGTTGTGAAACAATGGCCCTACCGGGCAAACACTTTGGGTTCGCAAGGACTTGGAGTGCCGGGACGGGTTGGCGGATCCAACACTCTGGGTACCTCCGGGTACTTGGGGTTGGTTGAGGACTTGGTGAGCAAACACTTGATATACGTTCTTCGGATGTATTTCGGGTGTCACCTGTTGTCCGAGGCCACTTGCATGGTCAACGGTTGAGGTGGTGATGGCGGGTCGGTGCTGTAGGGTGCCGGCCTGTTGGCTGCCTTGGCCGGGTTGGTTGGTTAACACTTGATTGGGCTTGCACCCGAGGGTAATGGCACTTGAAGGTGGGTACTGGCCGGCTGACCTGGTGTGATGGTTGGTTGGTGAACACTTGGCGGTACTTGCACTTGGCTGTGCTTGGACTTGAAGGTGGGATCCGGCTGGCCTAGGCCATTGGTGGTTGGTTGGTGGGTTAGCCCTTAGCTGGGCTGGCTCTCTGGCTGGCCATCGGTGGTGTGGTGTGGTGAGGTGTGTGGAGTCGAGCATCGCGCGCCGTTGCCTTCTTCGGAGTGTTGTAGGTACGCAAGTGCTTGCAATGCAAAGAGGTTGGTGATGGAGTGACATTGCCTTCACCATGGAGTTGCGGGTACTTAGGTACTTGCAAGGAGATGGTGGTATGGTGGTGTTGCGTGTGTGGTGTTCGATTAGAAAGATATAATTTCTAAGTCCGGATTAGTGCTGTCAGTGGGGCCCCCGCTAACAGGTCCTGCACGGCCACCGTGGGGCTTGACTTGGCGCTATTCCGGACTTGGGGCGATCACGATGTCCCCGTGCGGGACTTAGAAGATGGAAGAACACAAGTACCCTTATCCCATGACTTGTGAGCGATTGGCATACGTTACCACATGAAGAGAAAAATTGGCTAAGTCCCGGATCCATATTATATGAAGAGAAAAATCGGCTAAGTCCCGGATATATATTATATGAAGAGAAAAATTGGCTAAGTCCCGGATCCATATTATATGAAGAGAAATATCGGCTAAGTCCAGGATCCATATATAATAACCTAATAATCGGCTAAGTCCCGGATCCATATTATATGAAGAGAAAAATCGGCTAAGTCCAGGATCCATATATAATAACCTAATAATCGGCTAAGTCCAGGATCCATATATAATAACCTAATAACAGGCTAAGTCCAGGATCCATATTATATGAAGAGAAAAATCGGCTAAGTCCGAGATTGGGTCTGTCAGACATACACTTTCAAGATACCACACAAGCAAGCAAGATGGCCTAGTGATGGAACCATATAATATGAAGAGAAAAATCGGCTAAGTCCGAGATTGGGTCTGTCGGAAATACACTATCAAGTTACCACACAAGCAAGCAAGATGGCCTAATGATGGATCCATATGATATGAAGAGAAAAATCGGCTAAGTCCAGGATCCATATAATATGAAGAGAAAAATCGGCTAAGTCCCAGATTGGGTCTGTCAGAAATACACTTCCAAGTTACCACACAAGCAAGCAAGATGGCCTAGTGATGGATCCATATGATATGAAGAGAAAAATCGGCTAAGTCCAGGATCCATATAATATGAAGAGAAAAATCGGCTAAGTCCCAGATTGGGTCTGTCAGAAATACACTTCCAAGTTACCACACAAGCAAGCAAGATGGCCTAGTGATGGATCCATATGATATGAAGAGAAAAATCGGCTAAGTCCAGGATCCATATAATATGAAGAGAAAAATCGGCTAAGTCCCAGATTGGGTCTGTCAGAAATACACTTCCAAGTTACCACACAAGCAAGCAAGATGGCCTAGTGATGGATCCATATGATATGAAGAGAAAAATCGGCTAAGTCCAGGATCCATATAATATGAAGAGAAAAATCGGCTAAGTCCCAGATTGGGTCTGTCAGAAATACACTTCCAAGTTACCACACAAGCAAGCAAGATGGCCTAGTGATGGATCCATATGATATGAAGAGAAAAATCGGCTAAGTCCCAGATTGGGTCTGTCAGACATACACTATCAAGTTACCACACAAGCAAGCAAGATGGCCTAGTGATGGATCCATATGATATGAAGAGAAAAATCGGCTAAGTCCCAGATTGGGTCTGTCAGAAATACACTTCCAAGTTACCACACAAGCAAGCAAGATGGCCTAGTGATGGATCCATATGATATGAAGAGAAAAATCGGCTAAGTCCAGGATCCATATAATATGAAGAGAAAAATCGGCTAAGTCCCAGATTGGGTCTGTCAGAAATACACTTCCAAGTTACCACACAAGCAAGCAAGATGGCCTAGTGATGGATCCATATGATATGAAGAGAAAAATCGGCTAAGTCCCAGATTGGGTCTGTCAGAAATACACTTCCAAGTTACCACATGAGCAAGCAAGTTACCACATGAAGAGAAAGCCGGCAAAGTCTGGGAATGTTACCACATGAACTGGAAAATGGGCAAAAACCTACCTTCACAGGGAACGTGAATAAGTAAGGCTGTAGACATCGGATCGACAAGCCAAAGACTGATATGGAAAGGAAATGAGTAGTACTAGCTTTCCTGAGAGTTGCAGAGCTTAGACTGCATATGAACGAAAGTTATTAAGCGTCAAAGTCAGAGAAGTTACCCAAAGGAACACAAGTTCCAACTTAGAGCATGTATACCGCCTAGACGGTAAGAGGTACGGCCAGGCTGAGGAATAAGGAAATGTTGGCCAACATGTTCCCTAACTATCCCCCGAAGACCGCAAAGCAATCCAACATCAACCAAGAAAGTTATAGCCCGATCAAGGAAACACCTACTTTGCACCGATATTGCACCAAATACATGTACCAAGCACCTTCGGTTGCATACCTGCAGGGGTTTACCATAGTAGGCCATGGAAGACCGATATACCGAACATAATCACTTTCTATCTCCTCGGGTGTTTGAGATAGCGCTTTGCGGTACAAGAACGAAAGTTAGACTTTATCTTGGTGCATCTTTTTGCCCAAGATCACAAGACCCTATCTACCAAGGCAAGAAAGTTGTGTGGGGACAAAATGTCCAAAAGTGCCCAAAGTGGCACACTTGAACCATATATTCGAGAAAAACACAAGTGTGGGCCCGAGCTAGCAAGTTGAAATGTTCTGACCGTCAGTAGCCCTAGTTGAGGTGCACTTATCATTATATAAGGCCAACGTGCCAGCTAGTCTCTAAAGGGGCGATATGGGTGTTCCAAGGTTTGTACCCAATTGAGGAAAAAACAGGGTAAGGTACGGTGTACCGCGAATAACTCGGGCTATAGATGTCCGATCGATGAGTTTGGCATATGTATGGAAAGGTCTCGACGAGACCTAACTACCCTGAAAGTATGAAGGCAAAGACTTGAATGACCGGGAAGTTATTAAGTGCACAAGTGGTAAAGTTGCACCAAAGTCCATGTTACCCGAAGTGGTACATGAACACCCAATATTCGACCAAAACACAAGTTTAGAGACGAGCTAGCGAGCTACATTGTTCAGACCGTCAGTAGCCCGCATCAAGACACGCATTTAATTATACGGGGCCTAGCCGCTAGCTCGACTCGAAGTCGGTCATATGGTTGGTTGATGGTTTGGACCGACCACGTGGTGTACCAAGGTGATGTACCTTTCATGAATTAAAACTCTGGCTGTATGGCACTGAGCGACAAGCTATGGTGTGATTTGGAATAGTCTTGAGTGGGACTATTTAGGAAAAATGCGAACAAAAAATCACAAAGTCCTTGGGCGAAGCTATTAGCGAAACATAGAGCAAATTGGTACCAAAAACTATGGAAATGGGACTTGAGTCAAAAATAACCGCAAGTTGGAGAAGATATAGCAAGCTTGCGTAGAACAATTATATTTGGTGCATGGTATCACCAACAAAAAAGTATATGGGGCCAAGGTGCTGGCTGGCCTCCAAAGTGGAGATATGGGCGATCCAAAGTTTGTACCCAAGTACGAACAAGTATGGAAAAAACAGGGTAAGGTACCAAGTACCATTAATAACTTCGGCTGTAGATGGCCGAGCGAGGCAAACGGCTCACCGTTGGAAAGGTCTTGGGGAGACCTATCTACCCTGAAAGTTTCATGAGGCTGAGTTGAAAGACCACGGAGATATTAGGTGATGATGGTCCAATTCGGGGACCAAGTCGCAGGAAATGGCGCTTGACCAAAATCACCCTTGGAAGGTGAATACCGGCTTACCGGTAAGAGATAGCGACTTGGCGTAGAATATTCATAAGTTGGGCGTGTAGAGACGCAACTTTTATTATATGGGGCCAACCCGGTCAGGGTGCTCCAAGTCGGTCGTTTGGTTGGTTTATGGTTTGGGCCGACCACGTGGTGTGCCAAGTTGAGGTACCTTTCATGAATTATAACTTGGTCAGTTTGCCACCGAGCGACAAGCTGCGGTGTGTTTTGGAATGGTCTTGAGTGGGACTATCAAGGAAAAATACCAATCGAAAATCAGCTTGTCCATGGCCGAAGCTATTAGTGAAACATATAGCAAAATGGGTCCAAAAACGAATGAAATGGGAATTGGACCAAGAATAACGGCAAGTTGGAGAAGAGATAGCAAGTTGGCGTAGAACAATTATATTTGGTGCATGGCATGACCAACAAAAAAGTATATGGGGCCAAGGTGCTAGCTGGCCTCCAAAGTGGAGATATGGGCGATCCAAAGTTTGTACCCAAGTACGAACAAGTATGGAAAAAACAGGGTAAGGTACCAAGTACCATTAATAACTTCGGCTGTAGATGGCCGAGCGAGGCAAACGGCTCACCGTTGGAAAGGTCTTGGGGAGACCTATCTACCCTGAAAGTTTCATGAGGCTGAGTTGAAAGACCACGGAGATATTAGGTGATGATGGTCCAATTCGGGGACCAAGTCGCAGGAAATGGCACTTGACCAAAATCACCCTTGGAAGGTGAATACCGGCTTACCGGTAAGAGATAGCGACTTGGCGTAGAATATTCATAAGTTGGGCGTGTAGAGACGCAACTTTTATTATATGGGGCCAACCCGGTCAGGGTGCTCCAAGTCGGTCGTTTGGTTGGTTTATGGTTTGGGCCGACCACGTGGTGTGCCAAGTTGAGGTACCTTTCATGAATTATAACTTGGTCAGTTTGCCACCGAGCGACAAGCTGCGGTGTGTTTTGGAATGGTCTTGAGTGGGACTATCAAGGAAAAATACCAATCGAAAATCAGCTTGTCCATGGCCGAAGCTATTAGTGAAACATATAGCAAAATGGGTCCAAAAACGAATGAAATGGGAATTGGACCAAGAATAACGGCAAGTTGGAGAAGAGATAGCAAGTTGGCGTAGAACAATTATATTTGGTGCATGGCATGACCAACAAAAAAGTATATGGGGCCAAGGTGCTAGCTGGCCTCCAAAGTGGAGATATGGGCGATCCAAAGTTTGTACCCAAGTACGAACAAGTATGGAAAAAACAGGGTAAGGTACCAAGTACCATTAATAACTTCGGCTGTAGATGGCCGAGCGAGGCAAACGGCTCACCGTTGGAAAGGTCTTGGGGAGACCTATCTACCCTGAAAGTTTTATGAGGCTGAGTTGAAAGACCACGGAGATATTAGGTGATGATGGTCCAATTCGGGGACCAAGTCGCAGGAAATGGCACTTGACCAAAATCACCCTTGGAAGGTGAATACCGGCTTACCGGTAAGAGATAGCGACTTGGCGTAGAATATTCATAAGTTGGGCGTGTAGAGACGCAACTTTTATTATATGGGGCCAACCCGGTCAGGGTGCTCCAAGTCGGTCGTTTGGTTGGTTTATGGTTTGGGCCGACCACGTGGTGTGCCAAGTTGAGGTACCTTTCATGAATTATAACTTGGTCAGTTTGCCACCGAGCGACAAGCTGCGGTGTGTTTTGGAATGGTCTTGAGTAGGACTATCAAGGAAAAATACCAATCGAAAATCAGCTTGTCCATGGCCGAAGCTATTAGTGAAACATATAGCAAAATGGGTCCAAAAACGAATGAAATGGGAATTGGACCAAGAATAACGGCAAGTTGGAGAAGAGATAGCAAGTTGGCGTAGAACAATTATATTTGGTGCATGGCATGACCAACAAAAAAGTATATGGGGCCAAGGTGCTAGCTGGCCTCCAAAGTGGAGATATGGGCGATCCAAAGTTTGTACCCAAGTACGAACAAGTATGGAAAAAACAGGGTAAGGTACCAAGTACCATTAATAACTTCGGCTGTAGATGGCCGAGCGAGGCAAACGGCTCACCGTTGGAAAGGTCTTGGGGAGACCTATCTACCCTGAAAGTTTTATGAGGCATCTTAATACAGCATCCCTACTTAAAGGCATCTCTGACTTAGTCGATTTTTCATAAATTCTAAGAAATTCATATGTTAGGATGCTGCGAGATGAATGGGATGCTGCATGGAGATGAATCTTGATCTTCTTCATCTCCCATCTCGATACAGCATCCCTACTTAAAGGCATCTCGGACTTAGTCGATTTTTCACAAATTCTAAGAAAAAAAAATGTAAGGATGCTGCGAGATGAATGGGATGCTGCATGGAGATGAATCTTGATCTCCTACATCTCCCATCTCAATACAGCATCCCTACTTAAGGGCATCTCGGACTTAGTCGATTTTTCATAAATTCTAAGAAAAACATATGTTAGGATGCTGCGAGATGAATGGGATGCTGCATGGAGATGAATCTTGATCTTCTTCATCTCCCATTTTAATACAGCATCCCTACTAAAAGGCATCTCGGACTTAGTCGATTTTTCATAAATTCATAGAAATTCATATGTAAGGATGCTGCGAGATGAATGGGATGCTGCATGGAGATGAATCTTGATCTCCTACATCTCCCATCTCAAAACAGCATCCCTACTTAAAGGCATCTCGGACTTAGTCGATTTTTCATAAATTCTAAGAAAAACATATGTTAGGATGCTGCGAGATGAATGGGATGCTGCATGGAGATGAATCTTGATCTTCTTCATCTCCCATCTTAATACAGCATCCCTACTAAAAGGCATCTCGGACTTAGTCGATTTTTCATAAATTCATAGAAATTCATATGTTAGGATGCTGCGAGATGAATGGGATGCTGCATGGAGATGAATCTTGATCTCCTACATCTCCCATCTCAAAACAGCATCCCTACTTAAAGGCATCTCGGACTTAGTCGATTTTTTATAAATTCTAAGAAAAACATATGTTAGGATGCTGCGAGATGATTTGGATGCTGCATGGAGATGAATCTTGATCTTCTTCATCTCTCATCTCAATACAGCATCCCTACTTAAAGCCATCTCGGACTTAGTCTATTTTTCATAAATTCTAAGAAATTCATATGTTAGGATGCTGCGAGATGAATGGGATGCTGCATAGAGATGAATCTTGATCTTCTACATCTTCCATCTCAATACAGCATCCCTACTTAAAGGCATCTCGGACTTAGTCGATTTTTCATAAATTCTAAGAAAAACATATGTTAGGATGCTGGGAGATGAATGGGATGCTGCATGGAGATGAATCTTGATCTTCTTCATCTCCCATCTTAATACAGCATCCCTACTTAAAGGCATCTCGGTCTTAGTCGATTTTTCATAAACTCTAAGAAATTCATATGTAAGGATGCTGGGAAATGAATGGGATGCTGCATGGAGATGAATCTTGATCTCTTACATCTCCAATCTCAATACAGCATCCCTACTTAAAGGCATCTCGGACTTAGTCGATTTTTCACAAATTCTAAGAAAAAAAAATGTAAGGATGCTGCGAGATGAATGGGATGCTGCATGGAGATGAATCTTGATCTTCTTCATCTCCCATCTTAATACAGCATCCCTACTTAAAGGCATCTCTGACTTAGTCGATTTTTCATAAATTCTAAGAAATTCATATGTTAGGATGCTGCGAGATGAATGGGATGCTGCATGGAGATGAATCTTGATCTTCTTCATCTCCCATCTCGATACAGCATCCCTACTTAAAGGCATCTCGGACTTAGTCGATTTTTCATAAATTCTAAGAAAAACATATGTTAGGATGCTGCGAGATGAATGGGATGCTGCATGGAGATGAATCTTGATCTTCTTCATCTCCC
The DNA here is from genome assembly GCF_943734765.1 of Anopheles ziemanni. Taxonomy (NCBI): domain Eukaryota; kingdom Metazoa; phylum Arthropoda; class Insecta; order Diptera; family Culicidae; genus Anopheles; species Anopheles ziemanni. The sequence goes on along the minus strand of NW_026689848.1, from coordinate 109,489 downwards.
ATCTCGATACAGCATCCCTACTTAAAGGCATCTCTGACTTAGTCGATTTTTCATAAATTCTAAGAAATTCATATGTTAGGATGCTGCGAGATGAATGGGATGCTGCATGGAGATGAATCTTGATCTCCTACATCTCCCATCTCAATACAGCATCCCTACTTAAAGGCATCTCGGACTTAGTCGATTTTTCATAAATTCTAAGAAATTCATATGTTAGGATGCTGGGAGATGAATTGGATGCTGCATGGAGATGAATCTTGATCTTTTTCATCTCCCATCTTAATACAGCATCCCTACTTAAAGGCATCTCGGACTTAGTCGATTTTTCATAGGTTTTTAGAAAAACATATGTTAGGATGCAGGGAGATGAATGGGATGCTGCATGGAGATGAATCTTGATCTTTTTCATCTCCCGTCTTAATACAGCATCCCTACTTAAAGGCATCTTGGACTTAGTCGATTTTTCATAAATTCTAAGAAAAACATATGTTAGGATGCTGCGAGATGAATGGGATGCTGCATGGTGATGGATCTTGATCTTCTTCATCTTTCATCTTAATACAGCATCCCTACTTAAAGGCATCTCGGACTTAGTCGATTTTTCATAAATTCTAAGAAAAACATATATTAGGATGCAGCGAGATGAATGGGATGCTGCATGGAGATGAATCTTGATCTTCTTCATCTCCAATCTTAATACAGCATCCCTACTTAAAGGCATCTCGGACTTAGTCGATTTTTCATAAATTCTAAGAAAAACATATGTTAGGATGCTGCGAGATGAATGGGATGCTGCATGGAGATGAATCTTGATCTTCTTCATCTCCCATCTTAATACAGCATCCCTACTTAAAGGCATCTCGGACTTAGTCGATTTTTCATAAATTCATAGAAATTCATATGTTAGGATGCTGCGAGATGCATGGGATGCTGCATGGAGATGCATCTTGATCTCCTACATCTCCCATCTTAATACAGCATCCCTACTTAAAGCCATCTCGGACTTAGTCGATTTTTCATAAATTCTAAGAAATTCATATGTAAGGATGCTGCGAGATGAATGGGATGCTGCATGGAGATGAATCTTGATCTCCTACATCTCCCATCTCAATACAGCATCCCTACTTAAAGCCATCTCGGACTTAGTCGATTTTTCATAAATTCTAAGAAATTCATATGTTAGGATGCTGCGAGATGAATGGGATGCTGCATGGAGATGAATATTGATCTTCTTCATCTCCCATCTTAATACAGCATCCCTATTTAAAGGCATCTTGGACTTAGTCGATTTTTCATAATTTCTAAGAAATTCATATGTAAGGATGCTGCGAGATGAATGATATGCTGCATGGAGATGAATCTTGATCTTCTTCATCTCCCATCTCAATACAGCATCCCTACTTAAAGGCATCTCGGACTTAGTCGATTTTTCATAAATTCTAAGAAAAACATATGTAAGGATGCTGGGAGATGAATGGGATGCTGCATGGAGATGAATCTTGATCTTCTTCATCTCCCATCTTAATACAGCATCCCTACTTAAAGGCATCTCGGACTTAGTCGATTTTTCATAAATTCTAAGAAATTCATATGTTAGGATGCTGCGAGATGAATGATATGCTGCATGGAGATGAATCTTGATCTCCTACATCTCCCATCTTAATACAGCATCCCTACTTAAAGGCATCTCGGACTTAGTCGATTTTTCATAAATTCTAAGAAATTGATATGTTAGGATGCTGCGAGAACAATGGGATGCTGCATGGAGATGAATCTTGATCTCCTACATCTCCCATCTCAATACAGCATCCCTACTTAAAGGCATCTCGGACTTAGTCGATTTTTCATAAATTCTAAGAAATTCATATGTTAGGATGCTGCGAGATGAATGGGATGCTGCATGGAGATGAACCTTGATCTCCTACATCTCCCATCTCAATACAGCATTCCTACTTAAAGGCATCTCGGACTTAGTCGATTTTTCATAAATTCTAAGAAATTCATATGTTAGGATGCTGGGAGATGCATGGGATGCTGCATGGAGATGAATCTTGATCTCCTACATCTCCCATCTCAATAAAGCATCCCTACTTAAAGGCATCTCGGACTTAGTCGATTTTTCATAAATTCTAAGAAAAACATATGTTAGGATGCTGGGAGGTGAATGGGATGCTGCATGGAGATGAATTTTGATCTTTTTCATCTCCCATCTCAATACAGCATCCCTACTTAAAGCCATCTCGGACTTAGTCGATTTTTCATAAATTCTAAGAAATTCATATGTTAGGATGCTGGGAGATGCATGGGATGCTGCATGGAGATGAATCTTGATCTCCTACATCTCCCATCTCAATACAGCATCCCTACTTAAAGCCATCTCGGACTTAGTCGATTTTTCATAAATTCTAAGAAATTCATATGTTAGGATGCTGGGAGATGCATGGGATGCTGCATGGAGATGAATCTTGATCTCCTACATCTCCCATCTCAATACAGCATCCCTACTTAAAGCCATCTCGGACTTAGTCGATTTTTCATAAATTCTAAGAAATTCATATGTTAGGATGCTGGGAGATGAATGGGATGCTGCATGGAGATGAATCTTGATCTTCTTCATCTCCCATCTTAATACAGCATCCCTACTTAAAGGCATCTCGGACTTAGTCGATTTTTCATAAATTCTAAGAAATTCATATGTTAGGATGCTGCGAGATGAATGGGATGCTGCATGGAGATGAATCTTGATCTCCTACATCTCCCATCTCAATACAGCATCCCTACTTAAAGCCATCTCGGACTTAGTCGATTTTTCATAAATTCATAGAAATTCATATGTTAGGATGCTGGGAGATGAATGGGATGCTGCACGGAGATGGATCTTGATCTTCTTCATCTCCTATCTTAATACAGCATCCCTACTTAAAGGCATCTCGGACTTAGTCGATTTTTATAAATTCTAAGAAATTCATATGTAAGGATGCTGCGAGATGAATGGGATGCTGCATGGAGATGAATCTTGATCTCCTACATCTCCCATCTCAATACAGCATCCCTACTTAAAGCCATCTCGGACTTAGTCGATTTTTCATAAATTCATAGAAATTCATATGTTAGGATGCTGGGAGATGAATGGGATGCTGCATGGAGATGCATCTTGATCTCCTACATCTCCCATCTTAATACAGCGTCCCTACTTAAAGCCATCTCGGACTTAGTCGATTTTTCATAAATTCTAAGAAATTCTTATGTAAGGATGCTGGGAGATGAATGGGATGCTGCATGGAGATGAATCTTGATCTTCTTCATCTCCCATCTTAATACAGCATCCCTACTTAAAGGCATCTCGGACTTAGTCGATTTTTCATTAATTCTAAGAAATTCATATGTTAGGATGCTGGGAGATGAATGGGATGCTGCATGGAGATGAATCTTGATCTCCTACATCTCCCATCTCAATACAGCATCCCTACTTAAAGGCATCTCGGACTTAGTCGATTTTTCATAAATTCATAGAAATTCATATGTGAGGATGCTGCGAGATGAATGGGATGCTGCATGGAGATGAATCTTGATCTTCTTCATCTCCCATCTTAATACAGCATCAATACTTAAAGGCTTCTCGGACTTAGTCGATTTTTCATAAATTCTAAGAAATTCATATGTTAGGATGCTGGGAGATGAATGGAATGCTGCATGGAGATGAATCTTGATCTTCTTCACCTCCCGTATTAATACAGCATCCCTACTTAAAGGCATCTCAGACTTAATCGATTTTTCATAAATTCTAAGAAAAACATATGTTAGGATGCTGCGAGATGAATGGGATGCTGCATTGAGATGAATCTTGATCTTCTTCATCTCCCATCTTAATACAGCATCCCTGCTTAAAGGCATCTCGGACTTAATCGATTTTTCATAAATTCTAAGAAAAACATATGTTAGGATGCTGCGAGATGAATGGGATGCTGCATGGAGATGAATCTTGATCTTCTTCATCTCCCATCTCAATACAGCATCCCTACTTGAAGGCATCTCGGACTTAGTCGATTTTTCATAAATTCTAAGAAAAACATATGTTAGGATGCTGCGAGATGAATGGGATGCTGCATGGAGATGAATCTTGATCTCCTACATCTCCCATCTCAATACAGCATCCCTACTTAAAGGCATCTCGGACTTAGTCGATTTTTCATAAATTCTTAGAAATTCATATGTTAGGATGCTGCGAGATGAATGGGATGCAGCATGGAGATGAATCTTGATCTTCTTCATCTCCCAACTTAATACAGCATCCCTACTTAAAGGCATCTCGGACTTAGTCGATTTTTCATAAATTCTAAGAAAAACATATGTTAAAATGCTGCAAGATGAATGGGATGCTGCATGGAGATGAATCTTGATCTCCTACATCTCCCATCTCCATACAGCATCCCTACTTAAAGGCATCTCGGACTTAGTCGATTTTTCATAAATTCTAAGAAAAACATATGTTAGGATGCTGCGAGATGAATGGGATGCTGCATGGAGATGAATATTGATCTTCTTTATCTCCCATCTTAATACAGCATCCCTGCTTGAAGGTACCTCGGACTTAGTCGATTTTTCATAAATTCTAAGAAATTCATATGTAAGGATGCTGCGAGATGAATGGGATGCTGCATGGAGATGAATCTTGATCTTCTTCATCTTCCATCGTAATACAGCATCCCTACTTAAAGGCATCTCGGACTTAGTCGATTTTTCATAAATTCTAAGAAAAACATATGTAAGGATGCTGGGAGATGAATAAGATGCTGCATGGAGTTTAATCTTGATCTTCTTCATCTCCCAACTTAATACAGCATCCCTACTTAAAGGCATCTCGGACTTAGTCGATTTTTCATAAATTCTTAGAAAAACATATGTAAGGATGCTGCGAGATGAATGGGATGCTGCATGGAGATGAATCTTGATCTTCTACATCTCCCATCTTAATACAGCATCCCTACTTAAAGGCATCTCGGACTTAATCGATTTTTCATAAATTCTAAGAAAAACATATGTTAGGATGCTGCGAGATGAATGGGATGCTGCATTGAGATGAATCTTGATCTTCTTCATCTCCCATCTTAATACAGCATCCCTGCTTAAAGGCATCTCGGACTTAGTCGATTTTTCATAAATTCTAAGAAATTCATATGTTAGGAAGCTGCGAGATGAATGGGATGCTGCATGGAGATAAATCTTGATCTTCTACATCTCCCATCTTAATACAGCATCCCTACTTGAAGGGATCTCAGACTTAGTCCATTTTTCATAAATTCTAAGAAATTCATATGTTAGGATGCTGCGAGATGAATGGGATGCAGCATGGAGATGAATCTTGATCTTCTACATTTCCCATTTCAATACAGCATCCCTACTTAAAGGCATCTCGGACTTAGTCGATTTTTCATATATTCTAAGAAATTCATATGTAAGGATGCTGCGAGATGAATGGGATGCTGCATGGAGATAAATCTTGATCTACTTCATCTCCCATCTTAATACAGCATCCCTACTTAAATGCATCTCGGACTTAGTCGATTTTTCATAAATTCATAGAAATTCATGTGTTAGGATGCTGGGAGATGAATGGGATGCTGCATGGAGATGAATCTTGATCTCCTACATCTCCCATCTCAATACAGCATCCCTACTTAAAGGCATCTCGGACTTAGTCGATTTTTCATAAATTCATAGAAATTCATATGTGAGGATGCTGCGAGATGAATGGGATGCTGCATGGAGATGAATCTTGATCTCCTACATCTCTCATCTCAATACAGCATCCCTACTTAAAGCCATCTCGGACTTAGTCGATTTTTCATAAATTCATAGAAATTCATATGTTAGGATGCTGCGAGATGAATGGGATGCTGCATGGAGATGAATCTTGATCTTCTTCATCTCCCATCTTAATACAGCATCCCTACTTAAAGGTATCTCGGACTTAGTCGATTTTTCATAAATTCTAAGAAATTCATATGTTAGGATGCTGCGAGATGAATGGGATGCTGCATGGAGATGAATCTTGATCTTCTTCATCTCCCATCTTAATACAGCATCCCATTCATCTCGGACTTAGTCGATTTTTCATAAATTCTAAGAAATTCATATGTTAGGATGCTGCGAGATGAATGGGATGCTGCATGGAGATGAATCTTGATCTTCTTCATCTCCCATCTTAATACAGCATCCCTACTTAAATGCATCTCGGACTTAGTCGATTTTTCATAAATTCTAAGAAAACCATATGTTAGGATGCTGCGAGATGAATGGGATGCTGCATGGAGATGAATCTTGATCTTCTTCATCTCCCATCCTAATACAGCATCCCTACTTAAAGGCATCTCGGACTTAGTCGATTTTTCATAAATTTTAAGAAATTCATATGTTAGGATGCTGCGAGATGAATGGGATGCTGCATGGAGATGAATCTTGATCTTCTACATCTCCCATCTTAATACAGCATCCCTACTAAAAGGCATCTCGGACTTAGTCGATTTTTCATAAATTCTAAGAAAAACATATGTTAGGATGCTGCGAGATGAATGGGATGCTGCATGGAGATGAATCTTGATCTTCTTCATCTGTTATCTCGATACAGCATCCCTACTTAAAGGCATCTCGGACTAAGTCGATTTTTCATAAATTCTAAGAAAAACATATGTTAGGATGCAGCGAGATGAATGGGATGCTGCATGGAGATGAATCTTGATCTTCTTCATCTCCTATCTTAATACAGCATCCCTACTTAAAGGCATCTCGGACTTAGTCGATTTTTCATAAATTCTAAGAAATTCATATGTTAGGATGCTGCGTGAAGTATGGGATGCTGCACGGAGATGAATCTAGATCTTCTTCATCTCTCATCTCAATACAGCATCCCTACTTAAAGGCATCTCGGACTTAGTCGATTTTTCATAAATTCTAAGAAAACCATATGTTAGGATGCTGCGAGATGAATGAGATGCTGCATGGAGATGAATCTTGATCTTCTTCATCTCCGATCTTAATACAGCATCCCTACTTAAAGGCATCTCGGACTTAGTCGATTTTTCATAAATTCTAAGAAAAACATATGTTAGGATGCTGCGGGATGAATGGGATGCTGCATGGAGATTAATCTTGATCTTATTCATCTCCCATCTCAATACAGCATCCCTACTTAAAGGCATCTCGAACTTAGTCGATTTTTCAAAAATTCTGAGAAAACAAATGTTAGGATGCTGCGAGATGAATGGGATGCTGCATGGAGATGAATCTTGATCTTCTTCATCTCCGATCTTAATACAGCATCCCTACTTAAAGGCATCTCGGACTTAGTCGATTTTTCATAAATTCTAAGAAAAACATAGGTTAGGATGCTGCGAGATGAATTGGATGCTGCATGGAGATGAATCTTGATCTTCTTCATCTCCCATCTTAATACAGCATCCCTACTTAAAGGCATCTCGGACTTAGTCGATTTTTCATAAATTCTAAGAAAAACATATGTTAGGATGCTGCGAGATGAATGGGATGCTGCATGGAGATGAATCTTGATCTTCTTCATCTCCCATCTTAATACAGCATCCCTACTTAAAGGCATCTCGGACTTAGTCGATTTTTCATAAATTCTAAGAAAAACATATGTTAGGATGCTGCGAGATGAATGGGATGCTGCATGGAGATGAATCTTGATCTTCTTCATCTCCGATCTTAATACAGCATCCCTACTTAAAGGCATCTCGGACTTAGTCGATTTTTCATAAATTCATAGAAATTCATATGTTAGGATGCTGCGAGATGAATGGGATGCTGCATGGAGATGAATCTTGATCTCCTACATCTCCCATCTCAAAACAGCATCCCTACTTACAGGCATCTCGGACTTAGTCGATTTTTCATAAATTCTAAGAAAAACATATGTTAGGATGCTGCATGGAGATGAATCTAGAGCTTCTTCATCTCCCATCTCAAAACAGCATCCCTACTTAAAGGCATCTCGGACTCTGTCGATTTTTCATAAATTCTATGAAATTCATATGTTAGGATGCTGGGAGATCAATGGGATGCTGCATGGAGATGAATCTTGATCTTCTTCATCTCCCATCTTAATACAGCATCCCTACTTAAAGGCATCTCGGACTTAGTCGATTTTTCATAAATTCTAAGAAAAACATATGTTAGGATGCTGCGAGATAAATGGGATGCTGCATGGAGATGAATCTTGATCTTCTTCATCTTCCATCTCAATACAGCATCCCTACTTAAAGGCATCTCGGACTTCGTCGATTTTTCATAAATTCTAAGAAAAACATATGTTAGGATGCTGCGAGATAAATGGGATGCTGCATGGAGATGAATCTTGATCTGCTTAATCTCCCATCTTAATACAGCATCCCTACTTAAAGGCATCTCGGACTTAGTCGATTTTTCATAAATTCTAAGAAAAACATATGTTAGGATGCTGCGAGATGAATGGGATGCTGCATGGAGATGAATCTTGATCTTCTTCATCTCCCATCTCAATACAGCATCCCTACTTAAACGCATCTCGGACTTAGTCGATTTTTCATAAATTCTAAGAAAAACATATGTTAGGATGCTGCGAGATGAATGGGATGCTGCATGGAGATGAATCTTGATCTTCTTCATCTCCCATCTTATTACAGCATCCCTACTTAAAGGCCTCTCGGACTTAGTCGATTTTTCATAAATTCTAAGAAAATCATATGTTAGGATGCTGCGAGATGAATGGGATGCTGCATGGAGATGAATCTTGATCTAATTCATCTCCTTTCTTAATACAGCATCCCTACTTAAAGGCATCTCGGACTTAGTCGATTTTTCATAAATTCTAAGAAAAACATATGTTAGGATGCTGCGAGATGAATGGGATGCTGCATGGAGATGAATCTTGATCTTCTTCATCTCCCATCTCAATACAGCATCCCTACTTAAAGGCATCTCGGACTTAGTCGATTTTTCATAAATTCATAGAAATTCATATGTTAGGATGCTGCGAGATGAATGGGATGCTGCATGGAGATGAATCTTGATCTCCTACATCTCCCATCTCAAAACAGCATCCCTACTTACAGGCATCTCGGACTTAGTCGATTTTTCATAAATTCTAAGAAAAACATATGTTAGGATGCTGCATGGAGATGAATCTAGAGCTTCTTCATCTCCCATCTCAAAACAGCATCCCTACTTAAAGGCATCTCGGACTCTGTCGATTTTTCATAAATTCTATGAAATTCATATGTTAGGATGCTGGGAGATCAATGGGATGCTGCATGGAGATGAATCTTGATCTCCTACATCTCCCATCTCAATACAGCATCCCTACTTAAAGGCATCTCGGACTTAGTCGATTTTTCATAAATTATAAGAAATTCATATGTTAGGATGCTGCGAGATGAATATGATGCTGCATGGAGATGAATCTTGATCTTCTTCATCTCCCATCTCAATACAGCATCCCTACTTAAAGGCATCTCGGACTTAGTCGATTTTTCATAAATTCTAAGAAATTGATATGTTAGGATGCTGGGAGATGAATGGGATGCTGCATGGAGATGAATCTTGATCTCCTACATCTCCCATCTCAATACAGCATCCCTACTTAAAGGCATCTTGGACTTAGTCGATTTTTCATAAATTCTTAGAAAAACATATGTTAGGATGCTGGGAGATGAATGGGATGCTGCATGGAGATGAATCTTGATCTTTTTCATCTCTTATCTCAATACAGCATCTCTACTTAAAGGCATCTCGGACTTAGTCGATTTTTCATAAATTCTAAGAAATTCATATGTTAGGATGCTGGGAGATGAATGGGATGCTGCATGGAGATGAATCTTGATCTTCTTCATCTCCCATCTCAATACAGCATCCCTGCTTAAAGGCATCTCGGACTTAGACGATTTTTCATAACTTCTAAGAAATTCATATGTTAGGATGCTGCGAGATGAATGGAATGCTGCATGGAGATGAATCTTGATCTTATCCATCTCCCATCTCAATACAGCATCCCTACTTGAAGGCATCTCGGACTGAGTCGATTTTTCATAAATTCTAAGAAAAACATATGTTAGGATGCTGCGAGATGAATGGGATGCTGCATGGAGATGAATCTTGATCTTCTTCATCTCCCATCTTAATACAGCATCCCTACTTAAAGGCATCTCGGACTTAGTCGACTTTTCATAAATTCATAGAAATTCATATGTTAGGATGCTGCGAGATGAATGGGATGCTGCATGGAGATGAATCTTGATCTCCTACATCTCTCATCTCAATACAGCATCCCTGCTTAAAGGCATCTCGGACTTAGTCGATTTTTCATAAATTCTAAGAAATTCATATGTTAGGATGCTGCGAGATGAATGGGATGCTGCATGGAGATGAATCTTGATCTTCTTCATCTCCCGTCTTAATACAGCATCCCTACTTAAAGGCATCTCGGACTTAGTCGATTTTTCATAAAATCTAAGAAATTCATATGTTAGGATGCTGCGAGATGAATGGGATGCTTCATGGAGATAAATCTTGATCTTCTTCATCTCCCATCTTAATACAGCATCCCTACTTAAAGGCATCTCGGACTTAGTCAATTTTTCATAAATTCTAAGAAAACAATATGTTAAGATGCTGCGAGATGAATGGGGTACTGCATGGAGATGAATCTTGATATTCTTCATCTCCCATCTTAATACAGCATCCCTACTTAAAGGCATCTCGGACTTAGTCGATTTTTCATAAATTCTAAGAAAAACTTATGTTAGGATGCTGCGAGATAAATGGGATGCTGCATGGAGATGAATGTTGATCTTCTTCATCTCCCATCTTAAAACAGCATCCCTACTTAAAGGCATCTTGGACTTAGTCGATTTTTCATAAATTCTTAGAAATTCATATGTTAGGATGCTGCGAGATGAATGGGATGCTGCATGGAGATGAATCTTAATCTTCTTCATCTCCCATCTTAATACAGCATCCCTACTTAAAGGCATCTCGGACTAAGTCGATTTTTCATAAATTCTAAGAAAAACATATGTTAGGGTGCTGCGAGATGAATGGGATGCTGCATGGAGATGAATCTTGATCTTCTTCATCTCCCATCTTAATACAGCATCCCTACTTAAAGGCATCTCGGACTTAGTCGATTTTTCATAAATTCTAAGAAATTCATATGTAAGGATGCTGCGAGATGAATGGGATGCTGCATGGAGATGAATCTTGATCTCCTACATCTCCCATCCCAACACAGCATCCCTACTTAAAGCCATCTCGGACTTAGTCGATTTTTCATAAATTCATAGAAATTCATATGTTAGGATGCTGGGAGATAAATGGGATGCTGCATGGAGATGAATCTTGATCTTATTCATCTACCATCTTAATACAGCATCCCTACTTAAAGGCATCTCGGACTTAGTCGATTTTTCATAAATTCTTAGAAATTCATATGTTAGGATGCTGCGAGATGAATGGGATGCTGCATGGAGATGAATCTTGATTTTCTTCATCTCCCATCTTAATACAGCATCCCTGCTTAAAGGCATCTCGGACCTAGTCGATTTTTCATAAATTCATAGAAAAACATATGTTAGGATGCTGGGAGATAAATGGGATGCTGCATGGAGATAAATCTTGATCTTCTTCATCTCCCATCTTAATACAGCATCCCTACTTAAAGGCATCTCGGACTTAGTCGATTTTTCATAAATTCTAAGAAATTCATATGTTAGGATGCTGCGAGGAGAATGGGATGCTGCATGGAGATGAATCTTGATCTTCTACATCTCCCATCTCGATACAGCATCCCTACTTAAAGGCGACTCGGACTTAGTCGATTTTTCATAAATTCTAAGAAATTCATATGTTAGGATTCTGTGAGATGAATGGGATGCTGCATGGAGATGAATCTTGATCTTCTTCATCTCCCATCTTAATACAGCATCCCTACTTAAAGGCATCTCGGACCTAGTCGATTTTTCATAAATTCATAGATAAACATATGTTAGGATGCTGGGAGATGAATGGGATGCTGCATGGAGATGAATCTTGATCTTATTCATCTCCCATCTCAATACAGCATCCCTACTTAACGGCATCTCGGACTTAGTCGATTTTTCATAAATTCTAAGAAAAACATATGTTAGGATGCTGCGAGATGAATGGGATGCTGCATGGAGATAAATCTTGATCTCCTACATCTCTCATCTCAATACAGCATCCTTACTTAAAGGCATCTCGGACTTAGTCGATTTTTCATAAATTCTAAGAAAAACATATGTTTGGATGCTGCGATATGAATTAGATGCTGCATGGAGATGAATCTTGATCTTCTTCATCTCCCATCTTAATACAGCATCCCTACTTAAAGGCATCTCGGACTTAGTCGATTTTTCATAAATTCTAAGAAAAACATATGTTTGGATGCTGCGATATGAATTAGATGCTGCATGGAGATGAATCTTGATCTTCTTCATCTCCCATCTTAATACAGCATCCCTACTTGAAGGCATCTCGGACTTAGTCGATTTTTCATAAATTCATAGAAATTCATATGTTAGGATGCTGCGAGATGAATGGGATGCTGCATGGAGATGAATCTTGATCTTCTTCATCTCCCATCTTAATACAGCATCCCTACTTAAAGGCATCTCGGACTTAGTCGATTTTTCATAAATTCTAAGAAATTCATATGTTAGGATGCTGGGAGATGAATGGGATGCTGCATGGAGATGAATCTTGATCTCCTACATCTCCCATCTTAATACAGCATCCCTACTTAAAGCCATCTCGGACTTAGTCGATTTTTCTTAAATTCTAAGAAATTCATATGTCAGGATGCTGGGAGATGAATGGGATGCTGCATGGAGATGAATCTTGTTCTCCTACATCTCTCATCTCAATACAGCATCCTTACTTAAAGCCATCTCGGACTTAGTCGATTTTTCATAAATTCTAAGAAAAACATATGTTAGGATGCTGCGAGATGAATGGGATGCTGCATGGAGATGAATCTTGATCTTCTTCATCTCCCATCTTAATACAGCATCCCTACTTAAAGCCATCTCGGACTTAGTCGATTTTTCATAAAGTCTAAGAAAAACATATGTTAGGATGCTGCGAGATGAATGGGATGCTGCATGGAGATGCATCTTAATCTCCTACATCTCCCATCTTAATACAGCATCCCTACTTAAAGGCATCTCGGACTTAGTCGATTTTTCATAAATTCATAGAAATTCATATGTTAGGATGCTGCGAGATGAATGGGATGCTGCATGGAGATGTATCTTGATCTTCTTTATCTCCCATCTTAATACAGCATCCCTACTTAAAGGCATCTCTGACTTAGTCGATTTTTCATAAATTCTAAGAAATTCATATGTTAGGATGCTGCGAGATGAATGGGATGCTGCATGGAGATGAATCTTGATCTTCTTCATCTCCCATCTTAAAACAGCATCCCTACTTAAAGCCATCTCGGACTTAGTCGATTTTTCATAAATTCTAAGAAATTCATATGTTAGGATGCTGGGAGATGAATGGGATGCTGCATGGAGATGAAACTTGATCTCCTACATCTCCCATCTTAATACAGCATCCCTACTTAAAGCCATCTCGGACTTAGTCGATTTTTCATAAATTCTAAGAAATTCATATGTCAGGATGCTGGGAGATGAATGGGATGCTGCATGGAGATGAATCTTGATCTCCTACATCGCTTATCTCAATACAGCATCCTTACTTAAAGCCATCTCGGACTTAGTCGATTTTTCATAAATTCTAAGAAAAACATATGTTAGGATGCTGCGAGATGAATGGGATGCTGCATGGAGATGAATCTTGATCTTCTTCATCTCCCATCTTAATACAGCATCCCTACTTAAAGGCATCTCGGACTTAGTCAATTTTTCATAAATTCTAAGAAATTCATATGTTAGGATGCTGGGAGATGAATGGGATGCTGCATGGAGATGAATCTTGATCTTCTTCATCTCCCATCTTAATACAGCATCCCTACTTAAAGCCATCTCGGACTTAGTCGATTTTTCATAAATTCTAAGAAATTCATATGTTAGGATGCTGGGAGATGAATGGGATGCTGCATGGAGATGAATCTTGATCTTCTTCATCTCCCATCTTAATACAGCATCCCTACTTAAAGCCATCTCGGACTTAGTCGATTTTTCATAAATTCTAAGAAATTCATATGTTAGGATGCTGGGAGATGAATGGGATGCTGCATGGAGATGAAACTTGATCTCCTACATCTCCCATCTTAATACAGCATCCCTACTTAAAGCCATCTCGGACTTAGTCGATTTTTCATAAATTCTAAGAAATTCATATGTCAGGATGCTGGGAGATGAATGGGATGCTGCATGGAGATGAATCTTGATCTCCTACATCTCTCATCTCAATACAGCATCCCTACTTAAAGGCATCTCGGACTTAGTCGATTTTTCATAAATTCTAAGAAAAACATATGTTAGGATACTGCGAGATGAATGGGATGCTGCATGGAGATGAATCTTGATCTTCTTCATCTCCCATCTTAATACAGCATCCCTACTTAAAGGCATCTCGGACTTAGTCAATTTTTCATAAATTCTAAGAAATTCATATGTTAGGATGCTGGGAGATGAATGGGATGCTGCATGGAGATGAATCTTGATCTTCTTCATCTCCCATCTTAATACAGCATCCCTACTTAAAGCCATCTCGGACTTAGTCGATTTTTCATAAATTCTAAGAAATTCATATGTTAGGATGCTGGGAGATGAATGGGATGCTGCATGGAGATGAATCTTGATCTCCTACATCTCTCATCTCAATACAGCATCCCTACTTAAAGCCATCTCGGACTTAGTCGATTTTTCATAAATTCTAAGAAAAACATATGTTAGGATGCTGCGAGATGAATGGGATGCTGCATGGAGATGAATCTTGATCTCCTACATCTCCCATCTCAATACAGCATCCCTACTTAAAGCCATCTCGGACTTAGTCGATTTTTCATAAATTCATAGAAATTCATATGTTAGGATGCTGGGAGATGAATGGGATGCTGCATGGAGATGAATCTTGATCTCCTACATCTCCCATCTCAATACAGCATCCCTACTTAAAGGCATCTCGGACTTAGTCGATTTTTCATAAATTCATAGAAATTCATATGTTAGGATGCTGCGAGATGAATGGGATGCTGCATGGAGATGAATCTTGATCTACTTCATCTCCCATCTTAATACAGCATCCCTACTTAAATGCATCTCGGACTTAGTCGATTTTTCATAAATTCTAAGAAAAACATATGTTAGGATGCTGCGAGATGAATGGGATGCTGCATGGAGATGAATCTTGATCTCCTACATCTCTCATCTCAATACAGCATCCCTACTTAAAGGCATCTCGGACTTAGTCGATTTTTCATACATTCATAGAAATTCATATGTTAGGATGCTGGGAGATGAATGGGATGCTGCATGGAGATGAATCTTGATCTCCTACATCTCCCATCTCAATACAGCATCCCTACTTAAAGGCATCTCGGACTTAGTCGATTTTTCATAAATTCTAAGAAATTCATATGTTAGGATGCTGGGAGATGAATGGGATGCTGCATGGAGATGAATCTTGATCTTCTTCATCTCCCATCTTAATACAGCATCCCTACTTAAATGCATCTCGGACTTAGTCAATTTTTCATAAATTCTAAGAAAAACATATGTTCGGATGCTGCGAGATGAATGGGATGCTGCATGGAGATGAATCTTGATCTCCTACATCTCCCATCTTAATACAGCATCCCTACTTAAAGCCATCTCGGACTTAGTCGATTTTTCATAAATTCTAAGAAATTCATATGTTAGGATGCTGCGAGATGAATGGGATGCTGCATGGAGATGAATCTTGATCTCCTACATCTCCCATCTTAATACAGCATCCTAACATATGAATTTCTATGAATTTATGAAAAATCGACTAAGTCCGAGATGCCTTTAAGTAGGGATGCTGTATTGAGATGAGAGATGTAGGAGATCAAGATTCATCTCCATGCAGCATCCCATTCATCTCGCAGCATCCTAACATATGAATTTCTATGAATTTATGAAAAATCGACTAAGTCCGAGATGGCTTTAAGTAGGGATGCTGTATTGAGATGAGAGATGTAGGAGATCAAGATTCATTTCCATGCAGCATCTCATTCATCTCCCAGCATCCTAACATATGAATTTCTTAGAATTTATGAAAAATCGACTAAGTCCGAGATGCCTTTAAGTAAGGATGCTGTATTAAGATGGGAGATGAAGAAGATCAAGATTCATCTCCATGCAGCATCCCATTCATCTTGCAGCATCCTAACATATGAATTTCTATGAATTTATGAAAAATCGACTAAGTCCGAGATGGCTTTAAGTAGGGATGCTGTATTGAGATGAGAGATGTAGGAGATCAAGATTCATCTCCATGCAGCATCCCATTCATCTCCCAGCATCCTAACATATGAATTTCTTAGAATTTATGAAAAATCGACTAAGTCCGAGATGCCTTTAAGTAGGGATGCTGTATTAAGATGGGAGATGAAGAAGATCAAGATTCATCTCCATGCAGCATCCCATTCATCTCGCAGCATCCTAACATATGAATTTCTTAGAATTTATGAAAAATCGACTAAGTCCGAGATGCCTTTAAGCAGGGATGCTGTATTGAGATGAGAGATGAAGAAGATCAAGATTCATCTCCATGCGGCATCCCATACATCTCGCAGCATCGTAACATATGTTTTTCTTAGAATTTATGAAAAATCGACTAAGTCCGAGATGCCTTTAAGCAGGGATGCTGTATTAAGACAGGAGATGAAGAAGATCAAGATTCATCTCCATGCAGCATCCCATTCATCTCGCAGCATCCTAACATATGAATTTCTTAGAATTTATGAAAAATCGACTAAGTCCGAGATGCCTTTAAGTAGGGATGCTGTATTAAGATGGGAGATGAAGAAGATCAAGATTCATCTCCATGCAGCATCTAATTCATCTCGCAGCATCCTTACATATGTTTTTCTTAGAATTTATAAAAAATCGACTAAGTCCGAGATGCCTTTAAGTAGGGATGCTGTTTTCAGATGGGAGATGAAGAAGATCAAGATTCATCTCCATGCAGCATCCCATTTATCTCGCAACATCCTAACATATGTTTTTCTTAGAATTTATGAAAAATCGACTAAGTCCGAGATGCCTTTAAGAAGGGATGCTGTATGAAGATGGGAGATGGAGAAGATCAAGATTCATCTCCATGCAGCATCCCATTCATCTCGCAGCATCCTAACATATGAATTTCTTAGAATTTATGAAAAATCGACTAAGTCCGAGATGCCTTTAAGCAGGGATGCTGTATTAAGATGGGAGATGAAGAAGATCAAGATTCATCTCCATGCAGCATCCCATCCATCTCGCAGCATCCTAACATATGTTTTTCTGGGAATTTATAAAAAATCAACTAAGTCCGAGATGCCTTTAAGTAGGGATGCTGTATTAAGATGGGAGATGAAGAAGATCAAGATTCATCTCCATGCAGCATCCCATTCATCTCGCAGCATCCTAACATATGTTTTTCTTAGAATTTATGAAAAATCGACTAAGTCCGAGATGCCTTTAAGTAGGGATGCTGTATTGAGATGGGAGATGAAGAAGATCAAGATTCATCTCCATGCAGCATCCCATTCATCTCGCAGCATCCTAACATATGTTTTTCTTAGAATTTATGAAAAATCGACTAAGTCCGAGATGCGATGAAGTAGGGATGCTGTATTGAGATGGGAGATGAAGAAGATCAAGATTCATCTCCATGCAGCATCCCATTCATCTCCCAGCATCCCAACATATGTTTTTCTTAGAATTTATGAAAAATCGACTAAGTCCGAGATGCCTTTAAGTAGGGATGCTGTATTGAGATGGGAGATGAAGAAGATCAAGATTCATCTCCATGCAGCATCCCATTCATCTCCCAGCATCCTAACATATGTTTTTCTGGGAATTTATAAAAAATCAACTAAGTCCGAGATGCCTTTAAGTAGGGATGCTGTATTAAGATGGGAGATTAAGAAGATCAAGATTCATCTCCATGCAGCATCCCATTCATCTCGCAGCATCCTAACATATGTTTTTCTTGGAATTTATGAAAAATCGACTAAGTCCGAGATGCCTTTAAGTAGGGATGCTGTATTAAGATGGGAGATGAAGAAGATCAAGATTCATCTCCATGCAGCATCCCATTCATCTCGCAGCATCCTAACATATGTTTTTCTTGGAATTTATAAAAAATCGTCTAAGTCCGAGATGCCTTTAAGTAGGGATGCTGTATTGAGATGAGAGATGAAGAAGATCAAGATTCATCTCCATGCAGCATCCCATTCATCTCTCAGCATCCAAACATATGTTTTTCTTAGAATTTATGAAAAATCGACTAAGTCCGAGATGCCATGAAGTAGGGATGCTGTATTAAGATGGGAGATGAAGAAGATCAAGATTCATCTCCATGCAGCATCCCATTCATCTCGCAGCATCCTAACATATGTTTTTCTTGGAATTTATAAAAAATCGACTAAGTCCGAGATGCCTTTAAGTAGGGATGCTGTTTTGAGATGGGAGATGAAGAAGGTCAAGATTCATCTCCATGCAGCATCCCATTCATCTCGCAGCATCCTAACATATGTTTTTCTTATGATTTATGAAAAATCGACTAAGTCCGATATGCCTTTAAGTAGGGATGCTGGATAAAGATGGGAGATGTAGAAGATCAAGATTCATCTCCATGCAGCATCCAATTCATCTCGCAGCATCCTAACATATGTTTTTCTTAGAATTTATGAAAAATCGACTAAGTCCAAGATGCCTTTAAGTAGGGATGCTGTATTAAGATGGGAGATGTAGGAGATCAAGATTCATCTCCATGCAGCATCCCATTCATCTCGCAGCATCCTAACATATGTTTTTCTTAGAATTTATGAAAAATCGACTAAGTCCGAGATGCCTTTAAGTAGGGATGCTGTATTGAGATGGGAGATGAAGAAGATCAAGATTCATCTCCATGCAGCATCCCATTCATCTCCCAGCATCCTAACATATGAATTTATATGAATTTATGAAAAATCGACTAAGTCCAAGATGCCTTTAAGTAGGGATGCTGTTTTAAGATGGGAGATGAAGAAGATCAACATTCATCTCCATGCAGCATCCCATTTATCTCGCAGCATCCTAACATAAGTTTTTCTTAGAATTTATGAAAAATCGACTAAGTCCGAGATGCCTTTAAGTAGGGATGCTGTATTAAGATGGGAGATGAAGAAGATCAAGATTCATCTCCATGCAGCATCCCATTCATCTCGCAGCATCCTAACATATGTTTTTCTTGGAATTTATAAAAAATCGTCTAAGTCCGAGATGCCTTTAAGTAGGGATGCTGTATTAAGATGGGAGATGTAGGAGATCAAGATGCATCTCCATGCAGCATCCCATTTATCTTCCAGCATCCTAACATATGAATTTCTTAGAATTTATGAAAAATCGACTAAGTCCGAGATGGCTTTAAGTAGGGATGCTGTATTAAGATGGGAGATGGAGAAGATCAAGATTCATCTCCATGCAGCATCCCATTCATCTCCCAGCATCCTAACATATGAATTTCTTAGAATTTATGAAAAATCGAATAAGTCCGAGATGCCTTTAAGTAGGGATGCTGTATTAAGATGGGAGATGAAGAAGACCAAGATTCATCTCCATGCAGCATCCCATTCATCTCGCAGCATCCTAACATATGAATTTCTATGAATTTATGAAAAATCGACTAAGTCCGAGATGCCTTTAAGTAGGGATGCTGTATTGAGATGGGAGATGTAGGAGATCAAGATTCATCTCCATGCAGCATCCCATTTATCTCCCAGCATCCTAACATATGAATTTCTTAGAATTTATGAAAAATCGACTAAGTCCGAGATGCCTTTAAGTAGGGATGCTGTATTAAGATGGGAGATGGAGAAGATCAAGATTCATCTCCATGCAGAATCCCATTCATCTCCCAGCATCCTAACATATGAATTTCTATGAATTTATGAAAAATCGAATAAGTCCGAGATGCCTTTAAGTAGGGATGCTGTATTGAGATGGGAGATGTAGGAGATCAAGATTCATCTCCATGCAGCATCCCATTCATCTCCCAGCATCCTAACATATGAATTTCTTAGAATTTATGAAAAATCGACTAAGTCCGAGATGGCTTTAAGTAGGGATGCTGTATTAAGATGGGAGATGTAGGAGATCAAGATGCATCTCCATGCAGCATCCCATTCGTCTCCCAGCATCCTAACATATGAATTTCTTAGAATTTATGAAAAAATCGACTAAGTCCGAGATGGCTTTAAGTAGGGATGCTGTATTAAGATCGGAGATGAAGAAGATCAAGATTCATCTCCATGCAGCATCCCATTTATCTCCCAGCATCCTAACATATGAATTTCTTAGAATTTATGAAAAATCGACTAAGTCCGAGAAGCCTTTAAGTAGGGATGCTGTATTAAGATGGGAGATGTAGGAGATCCAGATTCATCTCCATGCAGCATCCCATTCATCTCCCAGCATCCTAACATATGAATTTCTTAGAATTTATGAAAAATCGACTAAGTCCGAGATGCCTTTAAGTAGGGATGCTGTATTAAGATGGGAGATGTAGGAGATCAAGATTCATCTCCATGCAGCATCCCATTCATCTCGCAGCATCCTAACATATGAATTTCTATGAATTTATGAAAAATCGACTAAGTCCGAGATGCCTTTAAGTAGGGATGCTGTATTGAGATGGGAGATGTAGGAGATCAAGATTCATCTCCATGCAGCATCCCATTTATCTCCCAGCATCCTAACATATGAATTTCTTAGAATTTATGAAAAATCGACTAAGTCCGAGATGCCTTTAAGTAGGGATGCTGTATTAAGATGGGAGATGGAGAAGATCAAGATTCATCTCCATGCAGCATCCCATTCATCTCCCAGCATCCTAACATATGAATTTCTATGAATTTATGAAAAATCGAATAAGTCCGAGATGCCTTTAAGTAGGGATGCTGTATTGAGATGGGAGATGAAGAAGATCAAGATTCATCTCCATGCAGCATCCCATTCATCTCCCAGCATCCTTACATATGAATTTCTTAGAATTTATGAAAAATCGACTAAGTCCGAGATGCCTTTAAGTAGGGATGCTGTATTAAGATGGGAGATGAAGAAGATCAAGATTCATCTCCATGCAGCATCCCATTCATCTTGCAGCATCCTAACATATGAATTTCTATGAATTTATGAAAAATTGACTAAGTCCGAGATGGCTTTAAGTAGGGATGCTGTATTGAGATGAGAGATGTAGGAGATCAAGATTCATCTCCATGCAGCATCCCATTCATCTCCCAGCATCCTAACATATGAATTTCTTAGAATTTATGAAAAATCGACTAAGTCCGAGATGGCTTTAAGTAGGGATGCTGTATTAAGATGGGAGATGAAGAAGATCAAGATTCATCTCCATGCAGCATCCCATTCATCTCCCAGCATCCTAACATATGAATTTCTTAGAATTTATGAAAAATTGACTAAGTCCGAGATGCCTTTAAGTAGGGATGCTGTATTAAGATGGGAGATGAAGAAGATCAAGATTCATCTCCATGCAGCATCCCATTCATCTCGCAGTATCCTAACATATGTTTTTCTTAGAATTTATGAAAAATCGACTAAGTCCGAGATGCCTTTAAGTAGGGATGCTGTATTGAGATGAGAGATGTAGGAGATCAAGATTCATCTCCATGCAGCATCCCATTCATCTCCCAGCATCCTGACATATGAATTTCTTAGAATTTATGAAAAATCGACTAAGTCCGAGATGGCTTTAAGTAGGGATGCTGTATTAAGATGGGAGATGTAGGAGATCAAGTTTCATCTCCATGCAGCATCCCATTCATCTCCCAGCATCCTAACATATGAATTTCTTAGAATTTATGAAAAATCGACTAAGTCCGAGATGGCTTTAAGTAGGGATGCTGTATTAAGATGGGAGATGAAGAAGATCAAGATTCATCTCCATGCAGCATCCCATTCATCTCCCAGCATCCTAACATATGAATTTCTTAGAATTTATGAAAAATCGACTAAGTCCGAGATGGCTTTAAGTAGGGATGCTGTATTAAGATGGGAGATGAAGAAGATCAAGATTCATCTCCATGCAGCATCCCATTCATCTCCCAGCATCCTAACATATGAATTTCTTAGAATTTATGAAAAATTGACTAAGTCCGAGATGCCTTTAAGTAGGGATGCTGTATTAAGATGGGAGATGAAGATCAAGATTCATCTCCATGCAGCATCCCATTCATCTCGCAGCATCCTAACATATGTTTTTCTTAGAATTTATGAAAAATCGACTAAGTCCGAGATGGCTTTAAGTAAGGATGCTGTATTGAGATAAGCGATGTAGGAGATCAAGATTCATCTCCATGCAGCATCCCATTCATCTCCCAGCATCCTGACATATGAATTTCTTAGAATTTATGAAAAATCGACTAAGTCCGAGATGGCTTTAAGTAGGGATGCTGTATTAAGATGGGAGATGTAGGAGATCAAGTTTCATCTCCATGCAGCATCCCATTCATCTCCCAGCATCCTAACATATGAATTTCTTAGAATTTATGAAAAATCGACTAAGTCCGAGATGGCTTTAAGTAGGGATGCTGTTTTAAGATGGGAGATGAAGAAGATCAAGATTCATCTCCATGCAGCATCCCATTCATCTCGCAGCATCCTAACATATGAATTTCTTAGAATTTATGAAAAATCGACTAAGTCAGAGATGCCTTTAAGTAGGGATGCTGTATTAAGATGGGAGATAAAGAAGATCAAGATACATCTCCATGCAGCATCCCATTCATCTCGCAGCATCCTAACATATGAATTTCTATGAATTTATGAAAAATCGACTAAGTCCGAGATGCCTTTAAGTAGGGATGCTGTATTAAGATGGGAGATGTAGGAGATTAAGATGCATCTCCATGCAGCATCCCATTCATCTCGCAGCATCCTAACATATGTTTTTCTTAGACTTTATGAAAAATCGACTAAGTCCGAGATGGCTTTAAGTAGGGATGCTGTATTAAGATGGGAGATGAAGAAGATCAAGATTCATCTCCATGCAGCATCCCATTCATCTCGCAGCATCCTAACATATGTTTTTCTTAGAATTTATGAAAAATCGACTAAGTCCGAGATGGCTTTAAGTAAGGATGCTGTATTGAGATGAGAGATGTAGGAGAACAAGATTCATCTCCATGCAGCATCCCATTCATCTCCCAGCATCCTAACATATGAATTTCTTAGAATTTATGAAAAATCGACTAAGTCCGAGATGGCTTTAAGTAGGGATGCTGTATTAAGATGGGAGATGTAGGAGATCAAGATTCATCTCCATGCAGCATCCCATTCATCTCCCAGCATCCTAACATATGAATTTCTTAGAATTTATGAAAAATCGACTAAGTCCGAGATGCCTTTAAGTAGGGATGCTGTATTAAGATGGGAGATGAAGAAGATCAAGATTCATCTCCATGCAGCATCCCATTCATCTCGCAGCATCCTAACATATGAATTTCTATGAATTTATGAAAAATCGACTAAGTCCGAGATGCCTTCAAGTAGGGATGCTGTATTAAGATGGGAGATGAAGAAGATCAAGATTCATCTCCATGCAGCATCTAATTCATATCGCAGCATCCAAACATATGTTTTTCTTAGAATTTATGAAAAATCGACTAAGTCCGAGATGCCTTTAAGTAGGGATGCTGTATTAAGATGGGAGATGAAGAAGATCAAGATTCATCTCCATGCAGCATCTAATTCATATCGCAGCATCCAAACATATGTTTTTCTTAGAATTTATGAAAAATCGACTAAGTCCGAGATGCCTTTAAGTAAGGATGCTGTATTGAGATGAGAGATGTAGGAGATCAAGATTTATCTCCATGCAGCATCCCATTCATCTCGCAGCATCCTAACATATGTTTTTCTTAGAATTTATGAAAAATCGACTAAGTCCGAGATGCCGTTAAGTAGGGATGCTGTATTGAGATGGGAGATGAATAAGATCAAGATTCATCTCCATGCAGCATCCCATTCATCTCCCAGCATCCTAACATATGTTTATCTATGAATTTATGAAAAATCGACTAGGTCCGAGATGCCTTTAAGTAGGGATGCTGTATTAAGATGGGAGATGAAGAAGATCAAGATTCATCTCCATGCAGCATCCCATTCATCTCACAGAATCCTAACATATGAATTTCTTAGAATTTATGAAAAATCGACTAAGTCCGAGTCGCCTTTAAGTAGGGATGCTGTATCGAGATGGGAGATGTAGAAGATCAAGATTCATCTCCATGCAGCATCCCATTCTCCTCGCAGCATCCTAACATATGAATTTCTTAGAATTTATGAAAAATCGACTAAGTCCGAGATGCCTTTAAGTAGGGATGCTGTATTAAGATGGGAGATGAAGAAGATCAAGATTTATCTCCATGCAGCATCCCATTTATCTCCCAGCATCCTAACATATGTTTTTCTATGAATTTATGAAAAATCGACTAGGTCCGAGATGCCTTTAAGCAGGGATGCTGTATTAAGATGGGAGATGAAGAAAATCAAGATTCATCTCCATGCAGCATCCCATTCATCTCGCAGCATCCTAACATATGAATTTCTAAGAATTTATGAAAAATCGACTAAGTCCGAGATGCCTTTAAGTAGGGATGCTGTATTAAGATGGTAGATGAATAAGATCAAGATTCATCTCCATGCAGCATCCCATTTATCTCCCAGCATCCTAACATATGAATTTCTATGAATTTATGAAAAATCGACTAAGTCCGAGATGGCTTTAAGTAGGGATGCTGTGTTGGGATGGGAGATGTAGGAGATCAAGATTCATCTCCATGCAGCATCCCATTCATCTCGCAGCATCCTTACATATGAATTTCTTAGAATTTATGAAAAATCGACTAAGTCCGAGATGCCTTTAAGTAGGGATGCTGTATTAAGATGGGAGATGTAGGAGATCAAGATTCATCTCCATGCAGCATCCCATTCATCTCGCAGCACCCTAACATATGTTTTTCTTAGAATTTATGAAAAATCGACTTAGTCCGAGATGCCTTTAAGTAGGGATGCTGTATTAAGATGGGAGATGAAGAAGATTAAGATTCATCTCCATGCAGCATCCCATTCATCTCGCAGCATCCTAACATATGAATTTCTAAGAATTTATGAAAAATCGACTAAGTCCAAGATGCCTTTAAGTAGGGATGCTGTTTTAAGATGGGAGATGAAGAAGATCAACATTCATCTCCATGCAGCATCCCATTTATCTCGCAGCATCCTAACATAAGTTTTTCTTAGAATTTATGAAAAATCGACTAAGTCCGAGATGCCTTTAAGTAGGGATGCTGTATTAAGATGGGAGATGAAGAATATCAAGATTCATCTCCATGCAGTACCCCATTCATCTCGCAGCATCTTAACATATTGTTTTCTTAGAATTTATGAAAAATTGACTAAGTCCGAGATGCCTTTAAGTAGGGATGCTGTATTAAGATGGGAGATGAAGAAGATCAAGATTTATCTCCATGAAGCATCCCATTCATCTCGCAGCATCCTAACATATGAATTTCTTAGATTTTATGAAAAATCGACTAAGTCCGAGATGCCTTTAAGTAGGGATGCTGTATTAAGACGGGAGATGAAGAAGATCAAGATTCATCTCCATGCAGCATCCCATTCATCTCGCAGCATCCTAACATATGAATTTCTTAGAATTTATGAAAAATCGACTAAGTCCGAGATGCCTTTAAGCAGGGATGCTGTATTGAGATGAGAGATGTAGGAGATCAAGATTCATCTCCATGCAGCATCCCATTCATCTCGCAGCATCCTAACATATGAATTTCTATGAATTTATGAAAAGTCGACTAAGTCCGAGATGCCTTTAAGTAGGGATGCTGTATTAAGATGGGAGATGAAGAAGATCAAGATTCATCTCCATGCAGCATCCCATTCATCTCGCAGCATCCTAACATATGTTTTTCTTAGAATTTATGAAAAATCGACTCAGTCCGAGATGCCTTCAAGTAGGGATGCTGTATTGAGATGGGAGATGGATAAGATCAAGATTCATCTCCATGCAGCATTCCATTCATCTCGCAGCATCCTAACATATGAATTTCTTAGAAGTTATGAAAAATCGTCTAAGTCCGAGATGCCTTTAAGCAGGGATGCTGTATTGAGATGGGAGATGAAGAAGATCAAGATTCATCTCCATGCAGCATCCCATTCATCTCCCAGCATCCTAACATATGAATTTCTTAGAATTTATGAAAAATCGACTAAGTCCGAGATGCCTTTAAGTAGAGATGCTGTATTGAGATAAGAGATGAAAAAGATCAAGATTCATCTCCATGCAGCATCCCATTCATCTCCCAGCATCCTAACATATGTTTTTCTAAGAATTTATGAAAAATCGACTAAGTCCAAGATGCCTTTAAGTAGGGATGCTGTATTGAGATGGGAGATGTAGGAGATCAAGATTCATCTCCATGCAGCATCCCATTCATCTCCCAGCATCCTAACATATGAATTTCTTAGAATTTATGAAAAATCGACTAAGTCCGAGATGCCTTTAAGTAGGGATGCTGTATTGAGATGGGAGATGAAGAAGATCAAGATTCATCTCCATGCAGCATCATATTCATCTCGCAGCATCCTAACATATGAATTTCTTATAATTTATGAAAAATCGACTAAGTCCGAGATGCCTTTAAGTAGGGATGCTGTATTGAGATGGGAGATGTAGGAGATCAAGATTCATCTCCATGCAGCATCCCATTGATCTCCCAGCATCCTAACATATGAATTTCATAGAATTTATGAAAAATCGACAGAGTCCGAGATGCCTTTAAGTAGGGATGCTGTTTTGAGATGGGAGATGAAGAAGCTCTAGATTCATCTCCATGCAGCATCCTAACATATGTTTTTCTTAGAATTTATGAAAAATCGACTAAGTCCGAGATGCCTGTAAGTAGGGATGCTGTTTTGAGATGGGAGATGTAGGAGATCAAGATTCATCTCCATGCAGCATCCCATTCATCTCGCAGCATCCTAACATATGAATTTCTATGAATTTATGAAAAATCGACTAAGTCCGAGATGCCTTTAAGTAGGGATGCTGTATTAAGATGGGAGATGAAGAAGATCAAGATTCATCTCCATGCATCATCCCATTCATCTCGCAGCATCCTAACATATGTTTTTCTTAGAATTTATGAAAAATCGACTAAGTCCGAGATGCCTTTAAGTAGGGATGCTGTATTAAGAAAGGAGATGAATTAGATCAAGATTCATCTCCATGCAGCATCCCATTCATCTCGCAGCATCCTAACATATGATTTTCTTAGAATTTATGAAAAATCGACTAAGTCCGAGAGGCCTTTAAGTAGGGATGCTGTAATAAGATGGGAGATGAAGAAGATCAAGATTCATCTCCATGCAGCATCCCATTCATCTCGCAGCATCCTAACATATGTTTTTCTTAGAATTTATGAAAAATCGACTAAGTCCGAGATGCGTTTAAGTAGGGATGCTGTATTGAGATGGGAGATGAAGAAGATCAAGATTCATCTCCATGCAGCATCCCATTCATCTCGCAGCATCCTAACATATGTTTTTCTTAGAATTTATGAAAAATCGACTAAGTCCGAGATGCCTTTAAGTAGGGATGCTGTATTAAGATGGGAGATTAAGCAGATCAAGATTCATCTCCATGCAGCATCCCATTTATCTCGCAGCATCCTAACATATGTTTTTCTTAGAATTTATGAAAAATCGACGAAGTCCGAGATGCCTTTAAGTAGGGATGCTGTATTGAGATGGAAGATGAAGAAGATCAAGATTCATCTCCATGCAGCATCCCATTTATCTCGCAGCATCCTAACATATGTTTTTCTTAGAATTTATGAAAAATCGACTAAGTCCGAGATGCCTTTAAGTAGGGATGCTGTATTAAGATGGGAGATGAAGAAGATCAAGATTCATCTCCATGCAGCATCCCATTGATCTCCCAGCATCCTAACATATGAATTTCATAGAATTTATGAAAAATCGACAGAGTCCGAGATGCCTTTAAGTAGGGATGCTGTTTTGAGATGGGAGATGAAGAAGCTCTAGATTCATCTCCATGCAGCATCCTAACATATGTTTTTCTTAGAATTTATGAAAAATCGACTAAGTCCGAGATGCCTGTAAGTAGGGATGCTGTTTTGAGATGGGAGATGTAGGAGATCAAGATTCATCTCCATGCAGCATCCCATTCATCTCGCAGCATCCTAACATATGAATTTCTATGAATTTATGAAAAATCGACTAAGTCCGAGATGCCTTTAAGTAGGGATGCTGTATTAAGATCGGAGATGAAGAAGATCAAGATTCATCTCCATGCAGCATCCCATTCATCTCGCAGCATCCTAACATATGTTTTTCTTAGAATTTATGAAAAATCGACTAAGTCCGAGATGCCTTTAAGTAGGGATGCTGTATTAAGATCGGAGATGAAGAAGATCAAGATTCATCTCCATGCAGCATCCCATTCATCTCGCAGCATCCTAACATATGTTTTTCTTAGAATTTATGAAAAATCGACTAAGTCCGAGATGCCTTTAAGTAGGGATGCTGTATTAAGATGGGAGATGAAGAAGATCAAGATTCATCTCCATGCAGCATCCCATTGATCTCCCAGCATCCTAACATATGAATTTCATAGAATTTATGAAAAATCGACAGAGTCCGAGATGCCTTTAAGTAGGGATGCTGTTTTGAGATGGGAGATGAAGAAGCTCTAGATTCATCTCCATGCAGCATCCTAACATATGTTTTTCTTAGAATTTATGAAAAATCGACTAAGTCCGAGATGCCTGTAAGTAGGGATGCTGTTTTGAGATGGGAGATGTAGGAGATCAAGATTCATCTCCATGCAGCATCCCATTCATCTCGCAGCATCCTAACATATGAATTTCTATGAATTTATGAAAAATCGACTAAGTCCGAGATGCCTTTAAGTAGGGATGCTGTATTAAGATTGGAGATGAAGAAGATCAAGATTCATCTCCATGCAGCATCCCATTCATCTCGCAGCATCCTAACATATGTTTTTCTTAGAATTTATGAAAAATCGACTAAGTCCGAGATGCCTTTAAGTAGGGATGCTGTATTAAGATCGGAGATGAAGAAGATCAAGATTCATCTCCATGCAGCATCCCATTCATCTCGCAGCATCCTAACATATGTTTTTCTTAGAATTTATGAAAAATCGACTAAGTCCGAGATGCCTTTAAGTAGGGATGCTGTATTAAGATGGGAGATGAAGAAGATCAAGATTCATCTCCATGCAGCATCCAATTCATCTCGCAGCATCCTAACATATGTTTTTCTTAGAATTTATGAAAAATCGACTAAGTCCGAGATGCCTTTAAGTAGGGATGCTGTATTAAGATCGGAGATGAAGAAGATCAAGATTCATCTCCATGCAGCATCCCATTCATCTCGCAGCATCCTAACATTTGTTTTCTCAGAATTTTTGAAAAATCGACTAAGTTCGAGATGCCTTTAAGTAGGGATGCTGTATTGAGATGGGAGATGAATAAGATCAAGATTAATCTCCATGCAGCATCCCATTCATCCCGCAGCATCCTAACATATGTTTTTCTTAGAATTTATGAAAAATCGACTAAGTCCGAGATGCCTTTAAGTAGGGATGCTGTATTAAGATCGGAGATGAAGAAGATCAAGATTCATCTCCATGCAGCATCTCATTCATCTCGCAGCATCCTAACATATGGTTTTCTTAGAATTTATGAAAAATCGACTAAGTCCGAGATGCCTTTAAGTAGGGATGCTGCATGGAGATGAGAGATGAAGAAGATCTAGATTCATCTCCGTGCAGCATCCCATACTTCACGCAGCATCCTAACATATGAATTTCTTAGAATTTATGAAAAATCGACTAAGTCCGAGATGCCTTTAAGTAGGGATGCTGTATTAAGATAGGAGATGAAGAAGATCAAGATTCATCTCCATGCAGCATCCCATTCATCTCGCTGCATCCTAACATATGTTTTTCTTAGAATTTATGAAAAATCGACTTAGTCCGAGATGCCTTTAAGTAGGGATGCTGTATCGAGATAACAGATGAAGAAGATCAAGATTCATCTCCATGCAGCATCCCATTCATCTCGCAGCATCCTAACATATGTTTTTCTTAGAATTTATGAAAAATCGACTAAGTCCGAGATGCCTTTTAGTAGGGATGCTGTATTAAGATGGGAGATGTAGAAGATCAAGATTCATCTCCATGCAGCATCCCATTCATCTCGCAGCATCCTAACATATGAATTTCTTAAAATTTATGAAAAATCGACTAAGTCCGAGATGCCTTTAAGTAGGGATGCTGTATTAGGATGGGAGATGAAGAAGATCAAGATTCATCTCCATGCAGCATCCCATTCATCTCGCAGCATCCTAACATATGGTTTTCTTAGAATTTATGAAAAATCGACTAAGTCCGAGATGCATTTAAGTAGGGATGCTGTATTAAGATGGGAGATGAAGAAGATCAAGATTCATCTCCATGCAGCATCCCATTCATCTCGCAGCATCCTAACATATGAATTTCTTAGAATTTATGAAAAATCGACTAAGTCCGAGATGCATTTAAGTAGGGATGCTGTATTAAGATGGGAGATGAAGAAGATCAAGATTCATCTCCATGCAGCATCCCATTCATCTCGCAGCATCCTAACATATGAATTTCTTAGAATTTATGAAAAATCGACTAAGTCCGAGATACCTTTAAGTAGGGATGCTGTATTAAGATGGGAGATGAAGAAGATCAAGATTCATCTCCATGCAGCATCCCATTCATCTCGCAGCATCCTAACATATGAATTTCTATGAATTTATGAAAAATCGACTAAGTCCGAGATGGCTTTAAGTAGGGATGCTGTATTGAGATGAGAGATGTAGGAGATCAAGATTCATCTCCATGCAGCATCCCATTCATCTCGCAGCATCCTCACATATGAATTTCTATGAATTTATGAAAAATCGACTAAGTCCGAGATGCCTTTAAGTAGGGATGCTGTATTGAGATGGGAGATGTAGGAGATCAAGATTCATCTCCATGCAGCATCCCATTCATCTCCCAGCATCCTAACACATGAATTTCTATGAATTTATGAAAAATCGACTAAGTCCGAGATGCATTTAAGTAGGGATGCTGTATTAAGATGGGAGATGAAGTAGATCAAGATTTATCTCCATGCAGCATCCCATTCATCTCGCAGCATCCTTACATATGAATTTCTTAGAATATATGAAAAATCGACTAAGTCCGAGATGCCTTTAAGTAGGGATGCTGTATTGAAATGGGAAATGTAGAAGATCAAGATTCATCTCCATGCTGCATCCCATTCATCTCGCAGCATCCTAACATATGAATTTCTTAGAATTTATGAAAAATGGACTAAGTCTGAGATCCCTTCAAGTAGGGATGCTGTATTAAGATGGGAGATGTAGAAGATCAAGATTTATCTCCATGCAGCATCCCATTCATCTCGCAGCTTCCTAACATATGAATTTCTTAGAATTTATGAAAAATCGACTAAGTCCGAGATGCCTTTAAGCAGGGATGCTGTATTAAGATGGGAGATGAAGAAGATCAAGATTCATCTCAATGCAGCATCCCATTCATCTCGCAGCATCCTAACATATGTTTTTCTTAGAATTTATGAAAAATCGATTAAGTCCGAGATGCCTTTAAGTAGGGATGCTGTATTAAGATGGGAGATGTAGAAGATCAAGATTCATCTCCATGCAGCATCCCATTCATCTCGCAGCATCCTTACATATGTTTTTCTAAGAATTTATGAAAAATCGACTAAGTCCGAGATGCCTTTAAGTAGGGATGCTGTATTAAGTTGGGAGATGAAGAAGATCAAGATTAAACTCCATGCAGCATCTTATTCATCTCCCAGCATCCTTACATATGTTTTTCTTAGAATTTATGAAAAATCGACTAAGTCCGAGATGCCTTTAAGTAGGGATGCTGTATTACGATGGAAGATGAAGAAGATCAAGATTCATCTCCATGCAGCATCCCATTCATCTCGCAGCATCCTTACATATGAATTTCTTAGAATTTATGAAAAATCGACTAAGTCCGAGGTACCTTCAAGCAGGGATGCTGTATTAAGATGGGAGATAAAGAAGATCAATATTCATCTCCATGCAGCATCCCATTCATCTCGCAGCATCCTAACATATGTTTTTCTTAGAATTTATGAAAAATCGACTAAGTCCGAGATGCCTTTAAGTAGGGATGCTGTATTGAGATGGGAGATGTAGGAGATCAAGATTCATCTCCATGCAGCATCCCATTCATCTTGCAGCATTTTAACATATGTTTTTCTTAGAATTTATGAAAAATCGACTAAGTCCGAGATGCCTTTAAGTAGGGATGCTGTATTAAGTTGGGAGATGAAGAAGATCAAGATTCATCTCCATGCTGCATCCCATTCATCTCGCAGCATCCTAACATATGAATTTCTAAGAATTTATGAAAAATCGACTAAGTCCGAGATGCCTTTAAGTAGGGATGCTGTATTGAGATGGGAGATGTAGGAGATCAAGATTCATCTCCATGCAGCATCCCATTCATCTCGCAGCATCCTAACATATGTTTTTCTTAGAATTTATGAAAAATCGACTAAGTCCGAGATGCCTTCAAGTAGGGATGCTGTATTGAGATGGGAGATGAAGAAGATCAAGATTCATCTCCATGCAGCATCCCATTCATCTCGCAGCATCCTAACATATGTTTTTCTTAGAATTTATGAAAAATCGATTAAGTCCGAGATGCCTTTAAGCAGGGATGCTGTATTAAGATGGGAGATGAAGAAGATCAAGATTCATCTCAATGCAGCATCCCATTCATCTCGCAGCATCCTAACATATGTTTTTCTTAGAATTTATGAAAAATCGATTAAGTCTGAGATGCCTTTAAGTAGGGATGCTGTATTAATACGGGAGGTGAAGAAGATCAAGATTCATCTCCATGCAGCATTCCATTCATCTCCCAGCATCCTAACATATGAATTTCTTAGAATTTATGAAAAATCGACTAAGTCCGAGAAGCCTTTAAGTATTGATGCTGTATTAAGATGGGAGATGAAGAAGATCAAGATTCATCTCCATGCAGCATCCCATTCATCTCGCAGCATCCTCACATATGAATTTCTATGAATTTATGAAAAATCGACTAAGTCCGAGATGCCTTTAAGTAGGGATGCTGTATTGAGATGGGAGATGTAGGAGATCAAGATTCATCTCCATGCAGCATCCCATTCATCTCCCAGCATCCTAACATATGAATTTCTTAG
Source organism: Anopheles ziemanni (assembly GCF_943734765.1). Classification (NCBI taxonomy): domain Eukaryota; kingdom Metazoa; phylum Arthropoda; class Insecta; order Diptera; family Culicidae; genus Anopheles; species Anopheles ziemanni. The sequence continues at coordinate 75,888 of NW_026689848.1, read as the reverse complement.
AATTAATGAAAAATCGACTAAGTCCGAGATGCCTTTAAGTAGGGATGCTGTATTAAGATGGGAGATGAAGAAGATCAAGATTCATCTCCATGCAGCATCCCATTCATCTCCCAGCATCCTTACATAAGAATTTCTTAGAATTTATGAAAAATCGACTAAGTCCGAGATGGCTTTAAGTAGGGACGCTGTATTAAGATGGGAGATGTAGGAGATCAAGATGCATCTCCATGCAGCATCCCATTCATCTCCCAGCATCCTAACATATGAATTTCTATGAATTTATGAAAAATCGACTAAGTCCGAGATGGCTTTAAGTAGGGATGCTGTATTGAGATGGGAGATGTAGGAGATCAAGATTCATCTCCATGCAGCATCCCATTCATCTCGCAGCATCCTTACATATGAATTTCTTAGAATTTATAAAAATCGACTAAGTCCGAGATGCCTTTAAGTAGGGATGCTGTATTAAGATAGGAGATGAAGAAGATCAAGATCCATCTCCGTGCAGCATCCCATTCATCTCCCAGCATCCTAACATATGAATTTCTATGAATTTATGAAAAATCGACTAAGTCCGAGATGGCTTTAAGTAGGGATGCTGTATTGAGATGGGAGATGTAGGAGATCAAGATTCATCTCCATGCAGCATCCCATTCATCTCGCAGCATCCTAACATATGAATTTCTTAGAATTTATGAAAAATCGACTAAGTCCGAGATGCCTTTAAGTAGGGATGCTGTATTAAGATGGGAGATGAAGAAGATCAAGATTCATCTCCATGCAGCATCCCATGCATCTCCCAGCATCCTAACATATGAATTTCTTAGAATTTATGAAAAATCGACTAAGTCCGAGATGGCTTTAAGTAGGGATGCTGTATTGAGATGGGAGATGTAGGAGATCAAGATTCATCTCCATGCAGCATCCCATGCATCTCCCAGCATCCTAACATATGAATTTCTTAGAATTTATGAAAAATCGACTAAGTCCGAGATGGCTTTAAGTAGGGATGCTGTATTGAGATGGGAGATGTAGGAGATCAAGATTCATCTCCATGCAGCATCCCATGCATCTCCCAGCATCCTAACATATGAATTTCTTAGAATTTATGAAAAATCGACTAAGTCCGAGATGGCTTTAAGTAGGGATGCTGTATTGAGATGGGAGATGAAAAAGATCAAAATTCATCTCCATGCAGCATCCCATTCACCTCCCAGCATCCTAACATATGTTTTTCTTAGAATTTATGAAAAATCGACTAAGTCCGAGATGCCTTTAAGTAGGGATGCTTTATTGAGATGGGAGATGTAGGAGATCAAGATTCATCTCCATGCAGCATCCCATGCATCTCCCAGCATCCTAACATATGAATTTCTTAGAATTTATGAAAAATCGACTAAGTCCGAGATGCCTTTAAGTAGGAATGCTGTATTGAGATGGGAGATGTAGGAGATCAAGATTCATCTCCATGCAGCATCCCATTCATCTCGCAGCATCCTAACATATGAATTTCTTAGAATTTATGAAAAATCGACTAAGTCCGAGATGCCTTTAAGTAGGGATGCTGTATTGAGATGGGAGATGTAGGAGATCAAGATTCATCTCCATGCAGCATCCCATTGTTCTCGCAGCATCCTAACATATCAATTTCTTAGAATTTATGAAAAATCGACTAAGTCCGAGATGCCTTTAAGTAGGGATGCTGTATTAAGATGGGAGATGTAGGAGATCAAGATTCATCTCCATGCAGCATATCATTCATCTCGCAGCATCCTAACATATGAATTTCTTAGAATTTATGAAAAATCGACTAAGTCCGAGATGCCTTTAAGTAGGGATGCTGTATTAAGATGGGAGATGAAGAAGATCAAGATTCATCTCCATGCAGCATCCCATTCATCTCCCAGCATCCCTACTTATGTTTTTCTTAGAATTTATGAAAAATCGACTAAGTCCGAGATGCCTTTAAGTAGGGATGCTGTATTGAGATGGGAGATGAAGAAGATCAAGATTCATCTCCATGCAGCATATCATTCATCTCGCAGCATCCTTACATATGAATTTCTTAGAAATTATGAAAAATCGACTAAGTCCAAGATGCCTTTAAATAGGGATGCTGTATTAAGATGGGAGATGAAGAAGATCAATATTCATCTCCATGCAGCATCCCATTCATCTCGCAGCATCCTAACATATGAATTTCTTAGAATTTATGAAAAATCGACTAAGTCCGAGATGGCTTTAAGTAGGGATGCTGTATTGAGATGGGAGATGTAGGAGATCAAGATTCATCTCCATGCAGCATCCCATTCATCTCGCAGCATCCTTACATATGAATTTCTTAGAATTTATGAAAAATCGACTAAGTCCGAGATGGCTTTAAGTAGGGATGCTGTATTAAGATGGGAGATGTAGGAGATCAAGATGCATCTCCATGCAGCATCCCATGCATCTCGCAGCATCCTAACATATGAATTTCTATGAATTTATGAAAAATCGACTAAGTCCGAGATGCCTTTAAGTAGGGATGCTGTATTAAGATGGGAGATGAAGAAGATCAAGATTCATCTCCATGCAGCATCCCATTCATCTCGCAGCATCCTAACATATGTTTTTCTTAGAATTTATGAAAAATCGACTAAGTCCGAGATGCCTTTAAGTAGGGATGCTGTATTAAGATTGGAGATGAAGAAGATCAAGATTCATCTCCATGCAGCATCCCATTCATCTCGCTGCATCCTAATATATGTTTTTCTTAGAATTTATGAAAAATCGACTAAGTCCGAGATGCCTTTAAGTAGGGATGCTGTATTAAGATGAAAGATGAAGAAGATCAAGATCCATCACCATGCAGCATCCCATTCATCTCGCAGCATCCTAACATATGTTTTTCTTAGAATTTATGAAAAATCGACTAAGTCCAAGATGCCTTTAAGTAGGGATGCTGTATTAAGACGGGAGATGAAAAAGATCAAGATTCATCTCCATGCAGCATCCCATTCATCTCCCTGCATCCTAACATATGTTTTTCTAAAAACCTATGAAAAATCGACTAAGTCCGAGATGCCTTTAAGTAGGGATGCTGTATTAAGATGGGAGATGAAAAAGATCAAGATTCATCTCCATGCAGCATCCAATTCATCTCCCAGCATCCTAACATATGAATTTCTTAGAATTTATGAAAAATCGACTAAGTCCGAGATGCCTTTAAGTAGGGATGCTGTATTGAGATGGGAGATGTAGGAGATCAAGATTCATCTCCATGCAGCATCCCATTCATCTCGCAGCATCCTAACATATGAATTTCTTAGAATTTATGAAAAATCGACTAAGTCCGAGATGCCTTTAAGTAGGGATGCTGTATCGAGATGGGAGATGAAGAAGATCAAGATTCATCTCCATGCAGCATCCCATTCATCTCGCAGCATCCTAACATATGTTTTTCTTAGAATTTATGAAAAATCGACTAAGTCCGAGATGCCTTTAAGTAGGGATGCTGTATCGAGATGGGAGATGAAGAAGATCAAGATTCATCTCCATGCAGCATCCCATTCATCTCGCAGCATCCTAACATATGAATTTCTTAGAATTTATGAAAAATCGACTAAGTCAGAGATGCCTTTAAGTAGGGATGCTGTATTAAGATGGGAGATGAAGAAGATCAAGATTCATCTCCATGCAGCATCCCATTCATCTCGCAGCATCCTTACATTTTTTTTTCTTAGAATTTGTGAAAAATCGACTAAGTCCGAGATGCCTTTAAGTAGGGATGCTGTATTGAGATTGGAGATGTAAGAGATCAAGATTCATCTCCATGCAGCATCCCATTCATTTCCCAGCATCCTTACATATGAATTTCTTAGAGTTTATGAAAAATCGACTAAGACCGAGATGCCTTTAAGTAGGGATGCTGTATTAAGATGGGAGATGAAGAAGATCAAGATTCATCTCCATGCAGCATCCCATTCATCTCCCAGCATCCTAACATATGTTTTTCTTAGAATTTATGAAAAATCGACTAAGTCCGAGATGCCTTTAAGTAGGGATGCTGTATTGAGATGGAAGATGTAGAAGATCAAGATTCATCTCTATGCAGCATCCCATTCATCTCGCAGCATCCTAACATATGAATTTCTTAGAATTTATGAAAAATAGACTAAGTCCGAGATGGCTTTAAGTAGGGATGCTGTATTGAGATGAGAGATGAAGAAGATCAAGATTCATCTCCATGCAGCATCCAAATCATCTCGCAGCATCCTAACATATGTTTTTCTTAGAATTTATAAAAAATCGACTAAGTCCGAGATGCCTTTAAGTAGGGATGCTGTTTTGAGATGGGAGATGTAGGAGATCAAGATTCATCTCCATGCAGCATCCCATTCATCTCGCAGCATCCTAACATATGAATTTCTATGAATTTATGAAAAATCGACTAAGTCCGAGATGCCTTTTAGTAGGGATGCTGTATTAAGATGGGAGATGAAGAAGATCAAGATTCATCTCCATGCAGCATCCCATTCATCTCGCAGCATCCTAACATATGTTTTTCTTAGAATTTATGAAAAATCGACTAAGTCCGAGATGCCTTTAAGTAGGGATGCTGTTTTGAGATGGGAGATGTAGGAGATCAAGATTCATCTCCATGCAGCATCCCATTCATCTCGCAGCATCCTTACATATGAATTTCTATGAATTTATGAAAAATCGACTAAGTCCGAGATGCCTTTTAGTAGGGATGCTGTATTAAAATGGGAGATGAAGAAGATCAAGATTCATCTCCATGCAGCATCCCATTCATCTCGCAGCATCCTAACATATGTTTTTCTTAGAATTTATGAAAAATCGACTAAGTCCGAGATGCCCTTAAGTAGGGATGCTGTATTGAGATGGGAGATGTAGGAGATCAAGATTCATCTCCATGCAGCATCCCATTCATCTCGCAGCATCCTTACATTTTTTTTTCTTAGAATTTGTGAAAAATCGACTAAGTCCGAGATGCCTTTAAGTAGGGATGCTGTATCGAGATGGGAGATGAAGAAGATCAAGATTCATCTCCATGCAGCATCCCATTCATCTCGCAGCATCCTAACATATGAATTTCTTAGAATTTATGAAAAATCGACTAAGTCAGAGATGCCTTTAAGTAGGGATGCTGTATTAAGATGCCTCATAAAACTTTCAGGGTAGATAGGTCTCCCCAAGACCTTTCCAACGGTGAGCCGTTTGCCTCGCTCGGCCATCTACAGCCGAAGTTATTAATGGTACTTGGTACCTTACCCTGTTTTTTCCATACTTGTTCGTACTTGGGTACAAACTTTGGATCGCCCATATCTCCACTTTGGAGGCCAGCTAGCACCTTGGCCCCATATACTTTTTTGTTGGTCATGCCATGCACCAAATATAATTGTTCTACGCCAACTTGCTATCTCTTCTCCAACTTGCCGTTATTCTTGGTCCAATTCCCATTTCATTCGTTTTTGGACCCATTTTGCTATATGTTTCACTAATAGCTTCGGCCATGGACAAGCTGATTTTCGATTGGTATTTTTCCTTGATAGTCCCACTCAAGACCATTCCAAAACACACCGCAGCTTGTCGCTCGGTGGCAAACTGACCAAGTTATAATTCATGAAAGGTACCTCAACTTGGCACACCACGTGGTCGGCCCAAACCATAAACCAACCAAACGACCGACTTGGAGCACCCTGACCGGGTTGGCCCCATATAATAAAAGTTGCGTCTCTACACGCCCAACTTATGAATATTCTACGCCAAGTCGCTATCTCTTACCGGTAAGCCGGTATTCACCTTCCAAGGGTGATTTTGGTCAAGCGCCATTTCCTGCGACTTGGTCCCCGAATTGGACCATCATCACCTAATATCTCCGTGGTCTTTCAACTCAGCCTCATAAAACTTTCAGGGTAGATAGGTCTCCCCAAGACCTTTCCAACGGTGAGCCGTTTGCCTCGCTCGGCCATCTACAGCCGAAGTTATTAATGGTACTTGGTACCTTACCCTGTTTTTTCCATACTTGTTCGTACTTGGGTACAAACTTTGGATCGCCCATATCTCCACTTTGGAGGCCAGCTAGCACCTTGGCCCCATATACTTTTTTGTTGGTCATGCCATGCACCAAATATAATTGTTCTACGCCAACTTGCTATCTCTTCTCCAACTTGCCGTTATTCTTGGTCCAATTCCCATTTCATTCGTTTTTGGACCCATTTTGCTATATGTTTCACTAATAGCTTCGGCCATGGACAAGCTGATTTTCGATTGGTATTTTTCCTTGATAGTCCCACTCAAGACCATTCCAAAACACACCGCAGCTTGTCGCTCGGTGGCAAACTGACCAAGTTATAATTCATGAAAGGTACCTCAACTTGGCACACCACGTGGTCGGCCCAAACCATAAACCAACCAAACGACCGACTTGGAGCACCCTGACCGGGTTGGCCCCATATAATAAAAGTTGCGTCTCTACACGCCCAACTTATGAATATTCTACGCCAAGTCGCTATCTCTTACCGGTAAGCCGGTATTCACCTTCCAAGGGTGATTTTGGTCAAGCGCCATTTCCTGCGACTTGGTCCCCGAATTGGACCATCATCACCTAATATCTCCGTGGTCTTTCAACTCAGCCTCATGAAACTTTCAGGGTAGATAGGTCTCCCCAAGACCTTTCCAACGGTGAGCCGTTTGCCTCGCTCGGCCATCTACAGCCGAAGTTATTAATGGTACTTGGTACCTTACCCTGTTTTTTCCATACTTGTTCGTACTTGGGTACAAACTTTGGATCGCCCATATCTCCACTTTGGAGGCCAGCCAGCACCTTGGCCCCATATACTTTTTTGTTGGTGATACCATGCACCAAATATAATTGTTCTACGCAAGCTTGCTATCTCTTCTCCAACTTGCGGTTATTTTTGACTCAAGTCCCATTTCCATAGTTTTTGGTACCAATTTGCTCTATGTTTCGCTAATAGCTTCGCCCAAGGACTTTGTGATTTTTTGTTCGCATTTTTCCTAAATAGTCCCACTCAAGACTATTCCAAATCACACCATAGCTTGTCGCTCAGTGCCATACAGCCAGAGTTTTAATTCATGAAAGGTACATCACCTTGGTACACCACGTGGTCGGTCCAAACCATCAACCAACCATATGACCGACTTCGAGTCGAGCTAGCGGCTAGGCCCCGTATAATTAAATGCGTGTCTTGATGCGGGCTACTGACGGTCTGAACAATGTAGCTCGCTAGCTCGTCTCTAAACTTGTGTTTTGGTCGAATATTGGGTGTTCATGTACCACTTCGGGTAACATGGACTTTGGTGCAACTTTACCACTTGTGCACTTAATAACTTCCCGGTCATTCAAGTCTTTGCCTTCATACTTTCAGGGTAGTTAGGTCTCGTCGAGACCTTTCCATACATATGCCAAACTCATCGATCGGACATCTATAGCCCGAGTTATTCGCGGTACACCGTACCTTACCCTGTTTTTTCCTCAATTGGGTACAAACCTTGGAACACCCATATCGCCCCTTTAGAGACTAGCTGGCACGTTGGCCTCATATAATGATAAGTGCACCTCAACTAGGGCTACTGACGGTCAGAACATTTCAACTTGCTAGCTCGGGCCCACACTTGTGTTTTTCTCGAATATATGGTTCAAGTGTGCCACTTTGGGCACTTTTGGACATTTTGTCCCCACACAACTTTCTTGCCTTGGTAGATAGGGTCTTGTGATCTTGGGCAAAAAGATGCACCAAGATAAAGTCTAACTTTCGTTCTTGTACCGCAAAGCGCTATCTCAAACACCCGAGGAGATAGAAAGTGATTATGTTCGGTATATCGGTCTTCCATGGCCTACTATGGTAAACCCCTGCAGGTATGCAACCGAAGGTGCTTGGTACATGTATTTGGTGCAATATCGGTGCAAAGTAGGTGTTTCCTTGATCGGGCTATAACTTTCTTGGTTGATGTTGGATTGCTTTGCGGTCTTCGGGGGATAGTTAGGGAACATGTTGGCCAACATTTCCTTATTCCTCAGCCTGGCCGTACCTCTTACCGTCTAGGCGGTATACATGCTCTAAGTTGGAACTTGTGTTCCTTTGGGTAACTTCTCTGACTTTGACGCTTAATAACTTTCGTTCATATGCAGTCTAAGCTCTGCAACTCTCAGGAAAGCTAGTACTACTCATTTCCTTTCCATATCAGTCTTTGGCTTGTCGATCCGATGTCTACAGCCTTACTTATTCACGTTCCCTGTGAAGGTAGGTTTTTGCCCATTTTCCAGTTCATGTGGTAACATTCCCAGACTTTGCCGGCTTTCTCTTCATGTGGTAACTTGCTTGCTCATGTGGTAACTTGGAAGTGTATTTCTGACAGACCCAATCTGGGACTTAGCCGATTTTTCTCTTCATATCATATGGATCCATCACTAGGCCATCTTGCTTGCTTGTGTGGTAACTTGGAAGTGTATTTCTGACAGACCCAATCTGGGACTTAGCCGATTTTTCTCTTCATATTATATGGATCCTGGACTTAGCCGATTTTTCTCTTCATATCATATGGATCCATCACTAGGCCATCTTGCTTGCTTGTGTGGTAACTTGGAAGTGTATTTCTGACAGACCCAATCTGGGACTTAGCCGATTTTTCTCTTCATATCATATGGATCCATCACTAGGCCATCTTGCTTGCTTGTGTGGTAACTTGATAGTGTATGTCTGACAGACCCAATCTGGGACTTAGCCGATTTTTCTCTTCATATCATATGGATCCATCACTAGGCCATCTTGCTTGCTTGTGTGGTAACTTGGAAGTGTATTTCTGACAGACCCAATCTGGGACTTAGCCGATTTTTCTCTTCATATTATATGGATCCTGGACTTAGCCGATTTTTCTCTTCATATCATATGGATCCATCACTAGGCCATCTTGCTTGCTTGTGTGGTAACTTGGAAGTGTATTTCTGACAGACCCAATCTGGGACTTAGCCGATTTTTCTCTTCATATTATATGGATCCTGGACTTAGCCGATTTTTCTCTTCATATCATATGGATCCATCACTAGGCCATCTTGCTTGCTTGTGTGGTAACTTGGAAGTGTATTTCTGACAGACCCAATCTGGGACTTAGCCGATTTTTCTCTTCATATTATATGGATCCTGGACTTAGCCGATTTTTCTCTTCATATCATATGGATCCATCACTAGGCCATCTTGCTTGCTTGTGTGGTAACTTGGAAGTGTATTTCTGACAGACCCAATCTGGGACTTAGCCGATTTTTCTCTTCATATTATATGGATCCTGGACTTAGCCGATTTTTCTCTTCATATCATATGGATCCATCATTAGGCCATCTTGCTTGCTTGTGTGGTAACTTGATAGTGTATTTCCGACAGACCCAATCTCGGACTTAGCCGATTTTTCTCTTCATATTATATGGTTCCATCACTAGGCCATCTTGCTTGCTTGTGTGGTATCTTGAAAGTGTATGTCTGACAGACCCAATCTCGGACTTAGCCGATTTTTCTCTTCATATAATATGGATCCTGGACTTAGCCTGTTATTAGGTTATTATATATGGATCCTGGACTTAGCCGATTATTAGGTTATTATATATGGATCCTGGACTTAGCCGATTTTTCTCTTCATATAATATGGATCCGGGACTTAGCCGATTATTAGGTTATTATATATGGATCCTGGACTTAGCCGATATTTCTCTTCATATAATATGGATCCGGGACTTAGCCAATTTTTCTCTTCATATAATATATATCCGGGACTTAGCCGATTTTTCTCTTCATATAATATGGATCCGGGACTTAGCCAATTTTTCTCTTCATGTGGTAACGTATGCCAATCGCTCACAAGTCATGGGATAAGGGTACTTGTGTTCTTCCATCTTCTAAGTCCCGCACGGGGACATCGTGATCGCCCCAAGTCCGGAATAGCGCCAAGTCAAGCCCCACGGTGGCCGTGCAGGACCTGTTAGCGGCGGCCCCACTGACAGCACTAATCCGGACTTAGAAATTATATCTTTCTAATCGAACACCACACACGCAACACCACCATACCACCATCTCCTTGCAAGTACCTAAGTACCCGCAACTCCATGGTGAAGGCAATGTCACTCCATCACCAACCTCTTTGCATTGCAAGCACTTGCGTACCTACAACACTCCGAAGAAGGCAACGGCGCGCGATGCTCGACTCCACACACCTCACCACACCACACCACCGATGGCCAGCCAGAGAGCCAGCCCAGCTAAGGGCTAACCCACCAACCAACCACCAATGGCCTAGGCCAGCCGGATCCCACCTTCAAGTCCAAGCACAGCCAAGTGCAAGTACCGCCAAGTGTTCACCAACCAACCATCACACCAGGTCAGCCGGCCAGTACCCACCTTCAAGTGCCATTACCCTCGGGTGCAAGCCCAATCAAGTGTTAACCAACCAACCCGGCCAAGGCAGCCAACAGGCCGGCACCCTACAGCACCGACCCGCCATCACCACCTCAACCGTTGACCATGCAAGTGGCCTCGGACAACAGGTGACACCCGAAATACATCCGAAGAACGTATATCAAGTGTTTGCTCACCAAGTCCTCAACCAACCCCAAGTACCCGGAGGTACCCAGAGTGTTGGATCCGCCAACCCGTCCCGGCACTCCAAGTCCTTGCGAACCCAAAGTGTTTGCCCGGTAGGGCCATTGTTTCACAACGCTTGCGACCATGCAAGTGGCCTCGAACAAGGTGACAGGGGTATCTTCACCAAGTTCTCAACCAACCCCAAGTACCCGGAGGTACCCAGAGTGTTGGGTCCGCCAACCACTACCAGCACTCCAAGTCCTCGCGAACATAAAGTGTTTGCCCGGTAG
>NW_026689848.1:37500-57500 GCF_943734765.1 Anopheles ziemanni | reverse complement strand
TGCCCTCTTCCACATAGGGCAAGCTAGAATGAACTATCTTACCCAGGACCGCCGGAGCAGTGTGGACCAGTGGAGGACTACACAATCATGAGGTTTGATATCGACTTGTGTGTTTCAATAGGGTACCGATGGTATGTTTTGAACCGATTTGATTTAGCCATTCTGAAGTCATCACTTGGTTGAAGCGCTGAACTAGGGAGGCATCGTTTACATTACTTGTATATATATTGGGTTTCGCATGCTCTACTAGGTTAATGTCATAGGGTTGGCTATCGAGCATGCCCAAGTGATGACTTGATTGTGTGCTTGCTTGAATTCTTCACATTTCATACCATCGGTTAGTTGTCGAATCATTCCTCGATCATAACCTTCGTTCTTGGTTCATGTATGCTCTCTTCCACATAGGGCAAGCTAGAATTAACTATCTTACCCAGGACCGCCGAAGCAGCGTGGACCAGGGGAGAACTATACTTTGTCTTGTATGCCCTCTTCCACATAGGGCAAGCTAGAATTAACTATCTTACCCAGGACTGCAAAGCAGCGTGGACCAGTGGAGGACTATACTTTGTTCATTACACCACAGTATTAAGTATGGTGTCCTCTTCCACCATAGGGCAAGCTAGAACTAACTATCTTACCCAGGACCGCCGAAGCAGTGTGGACCAGGGGAGGACTATACTTTATACTTCACACACTAGCCATACTGAAGTCATCACTTGGTTGAAGCGCTGAACTACGGCGGGGTAATCGTTTACAGGTTAATATCATATAGCTGCATGCTCATTAGTAGATAATGGAATATTGTATGGCAATATGAGCATGCCCAAGTGATGACTTTGTTTCAAGCTCAACAGGTAGGGTATTGAGTCCTCTTCCACATAGGGCAAGCTAGAATGAACTATCTTACCCAGGACCGCCGGAGCAGCGTGGACCAGTGGAGGACTATACCTTGTCCATTACACCACAGTATTAAGTATTGTGTCCTCTTCCACATAGGGCAAGCTAGAATTAACTATCTTACCCAGGACCGCCGAAGCAGCGTGGACCAGATGAGGACTATACTTTATACTTCACACCACAGTTTTGAGTACGCCTTGCATAAAGTATCTAGTTTGAACCACGAGGGCTCACAATGTAGAACCGCGAGGGCTCTAGTACCGATTCTCTCGGTACGGCTTGGTCCGTGTTCCTTTATGCTTGTACTCTAAGTATTAAGTATTGTGTTCTCTTCCACATAGGGCAAGCTAGAACTAACTATCTTACCCAGGACCGCCGAAGCAGTGTGGACCAGGGGAGGACTATACTTTATACTTCACACACTAGCCATACTTAAGTCATCACTTGGTGGGGGTGAACTACGGCGGTATCTATCGTTTTGGTTCGGTCTATATAGGGTCGCTTGCATGCTCATTCGAATATAATGTAATTGTGTATGGCAATATGAGCATGCCCAAGTGATGACTTTGTTTCAAGCTCAACAGGTAGGGTATTGAGTCCTCTTCCACATAGGGCAAGCTAGAATGAACTATCTTACCCAGGACCGCCGGAGCAGCGTGGACCAGTGGAGGACTCTATACTTTATACTTCACACCACAGTATTGAGTACTTCTTGCATAAAGCCCCTAATGAGAACCACGAGGGCTCTCTCAATGTAGAACCACAAGGGCTCTAGTACCGATTCTCTCGGTACGGCTTGGTCCGTGTTCCTTTATGCTTGTACTCTTAGAAAGTCTCAACCCGGAGGTCTTGACTTTGATTGTCATAGTTGGACTACGACGGGGCATCCGACCATTGCTGATCGAACACCCCTGATTCACCATCTTTCGGGTAGGCGGTACGCGTACCTCCGGACGCGGAAGTCTCAACCCGGAGGTCTTGACTTTGATTGTCATAGTTGGACTACGACGGGGTATCCGACTCATCGAATACCCCAGAAGCACACCATCTTTCGGGTAGGCGGTACGCGTACCTCCGGACGCGGAAGTCTCAACCCGGAGGTCTTGACTTTGATTGTCATAGTTGGACTACGACGGGGTATCCGACTCATCGAATACCCCAGAAGCACACCATCTTTCGGGTAGGCGGTACGCGTACCTCCGGACGCGGAAAGTCTCAACCCGGAGGTCTTGACTTTGGTTGTCATAGTTGGACTATGACGGGGCATCCGACCATTGCTGATCGAACACCCCTGTTACACCATCTTTCGGATAGGCGGTGCGCGACACCACCGACGCGGAAAGTCTCAACCCGGAGGTCTTGACTTTGTATTGTTGGATAGTCCTCTTCCACTATAGGGCAAGCTGGAAATATTCCATTTTACCCAGGACTGCCGAGGCAGCGTGGACCAGGGGAGAACTTCACGGAATCTTCAGGCATCCATGATTGCCATAGTGCGTAAGCCGCCGCTGTGCGCGTCAACTCGTTCCCCGTGAGGAGGAGTCTAGCCGCCGCTAAAAGACGAAGCATTAAGTGTCCTCATTCCACTATAGGGCAAGCTAGAATTAACTATCTTACCCAGGACCGCCGAAGCAGCGTGGACCAGGCGAGGACTATACTTTATACTTCACACCACAGTATTGAGTACGACTTGCATAAAGCCCCTAATGAGAACCACGAGGGCTCTCTCAATGTAGAACCACGAGGGCTCTAGTACCGATTCTCTCGGTACGGCTTGGTCCGTGTTCCTTTATGCTTGTACTCGCGGAAAGTCTCAACCCGGAGGTCTTGACTTTGATTGTCATAGTTGGACTACGACGGGGCATCCGACCATTGCTGACCGAACACCCCTGATTCATCATCTTTCGGATAGGAGGTGCGCCCACCTCCGACGCGGAAGTCTCAACCCGGAGGTTCGGACTTAGAGTTTTTCCCATTTAAAAGTTTTTCTCTTAGCCATACTGAAGTCATCACTTGGTGAACGATTGAACTAGGGCGGGTTAATCGTTTATAGGTATCATGTGGTTTGCATGCTCTCTTAGGTTAAGGTCATGTGGTTGGCTATCGAGCATGCCCAAGTGATGACTTTGTTTCACGCTTGCTTGATTTCTTCATGATTCCCTGTTATATAGTGTAATCATTCGAGAACAGGGAATCTTTGGTTTTGCTCAACAGGTATTGGATGTCAACTTGGTATCTAGATCGCATTAAGTCTCAACCCTTAGGTTCGGACTTGTATAGTGACATCTTGTTACGGTCTTGAGTCTCAACCCGCAGGTTCGGACTACTTAGTGTTTGATCGAATATAATATGGCAACTTGTGCCTAAGTCTCAACCCGCAGGTTCGGACTTCTGTTTATTTGGCCAATGTATGTATAAGGCAACTTGTGCCTAAGTCTCAACCCGCAAGTTCGGACTTGTGTATTTGTTCGAAGTCATGTATAAGGCAACGTGTGCCTAAGTCTCAACTCGCAGGTTCGGACTTGTTAGTGTTTCGTCAACTTTCATATGGCAACTTGTGCCTAAGTCTCAACCCGCAGGTTCGGACTTGTGTATTTGTTCGAAGTCATGTATAAGGCAACTTGTGCCTAAGTCTCAACCCGCAGGTTCGGACTTGTGTATTTGTTCGAAGTCATGTATAAGGCAACGTGTGCCTAAGTCTCAACCCGCAGGTTCGGACTTCTATAGTGTTTCGTCAATTATCATATGGCAACTTGTGCCGAAGTCTCAACCCGCAGGTTCGGACTTCTATAGTGTTTCGTCAATTATCATATGGCAACTTGTGCCGAAGTCTCAACCCGCAGGTTCGGACTTCTATAGTGTTTCGTCAATTATCATATGGCAACTTGTGCCGAAGTCTCAACCCGCAGGTTCGGACTTCTGGAAGGATCACTTGGCCACTAATGATCCTTCCGCAGGTTCACCTACGGAAACCTTGTTACGACTTTTACTTCCTCTAAATCATCAAGTTCGGTCAACTTCGATAAAGCAGACGCGGTTCACGAGGATCCAGCGAACGATCATCTCCAAAGACCTCACTAAATAATCCATCGGTAGTAGCGACGGGCGGTGTGTACAAAGGGCAGGGACGTATTCAACGCTGGCTGATGACCAGCACTTACTAGAAGTTCCGAGTTCATATGGACCATTGCAATCCATAATCCCTACTAAGTGAGTATTTGAGTGATTTCCCGTTCCTCTCGGAACAGGAGACACGCTGCTACCCACATTGTAGCACGCGTGTAGCCCAGAACATCTAAGGGCATCACGGACCTGTTATCGCTCGATCTCATTTTGCTAAACACAAATTGTCCTGCTAAGCAGCGTACCGTAAGTGCACTTGCGCACACGAACAGCGAAGGTGTCAGGTCATACTCCACCGAAAGGTCCTAACCCGTTCCAATCGGCATCGACGCATTAACGCTGACTGCGTTCTAGTTAGCATATGTGAGTCACGTTCGTTATCGGAATTAACCAGACAAATCAATCCACGAACTAAGAACGGCCATGCACCACTACCCTTAAATTTGAGAAAGAGCTATTAATCTGTCTCACCTCCATAAGTTCGGACCTGGTAAGTTTTCCCGTGTTGAGTCAAATTGAACCGCAAGCTCCATTTCATTGTGGTGCCCTTCCGTCAATTCCTTTAAGTTTCAACTTTGCAACCATACTTCCCCCGGAACCTGACTTTGGTTTCCCGGAAGCTACTGAGAGCACCTGGTTGTAGCGTCTCCCAATTGCTAGTTGGCATCGTTTACGGTTAGAACTAGGGCGGTATCTAATCGCCTTCGATCCTCTAACTTTCGTTCTTGATTAAAGAAAGCATCCTTGACAAATGCCTTCGCTTTAGTTAGTCTTACGACGGTCTACGAATTTCACCTCTCGCGCCGTAATACTAGTGTCCCCAACTACTTCTGTTAATCATTACCTCCGGTCTGAGTACAAACCAATGAAAGATTAGACCAAGGTCGTATTCCATTATTCCATGCAAGATTATTCTAGGGCGTTTGGGCACCCTGCTTTAAGCACTCTAATTTGTTCAAGGTAAACGTGAGCGGTCGAGCTCTATGTTACTCTTGCACCCGTTGAAGGGCACACCATGACACAGACTTGGTGCCCTACCACACCATTGAGTCGCAACCAGATTCCGACTTGGCCCACCGACCACGGGTTGACCGGGTCGGCGGAGCCGGACTGTGTTGGACAAGTATCAACTTCGAACGTTTTAACCGCAACAATTTTAATATACGCTAGTGGAGCTGGAATTACCGCGGCTGCTGGCACCAGACTTGCCCTCCACTTGATCCTCGTAGAAGGATTTATGCTCTACTCATTCCAATTATGAAACATCATTAAAGAGTTTCATATTGTTATTTCTCGTCACTACCTCCCCGTCCCGGGATTGGGTAATTTACGCGCCTGCTGCCTTCCTTGGATGTGGTAGCCATTTCTCAGGCTCCCTCTCCGGAATCGAACCCTGATTCCCCGTTACCCGTTGCAACCATGGTAGTCCTCTATACTACCATCCATAGTTGATAGGGCAGATATTTGCGAGATCTGTCGTCGGTGCGAGACCATACGATCAGCATCATTATCCAGACTTCAACTCAATGACACGGAGAACCCGCGATTGGTTTGACTAATAAGTGCACCAGTTCCCGCGAGGGTCCTGGCATGTTGCATGTATTAGCTCTAGATTTTCCACAGTTATCCAAGTAACTAGGTTGATGATCTCGTAAATTATAGCTGTTATACTGAGCCTTATGCGGTTTCACATTAAATCTGTTTGTACTTAGACATGCATGGCTTAACCTTTGAGACGAGCGTATATTACTGGTAGGATCAACCAGAATTCCGACTTTGCGTTCGAATGTTCATTGTCCCATTGCACCCGGAGGAGCAAACACCACGTTCTATATGTTGTCAAGTCCGGTAGCACACGGGAGGCGAGCCCCCGTGCGAACCTCATTGCCCTCGTATCACACACACCCGATGCACCGGACAGGCACTTGAGCGGCATTCGACTCCGCTAAGCGCTCGTGCGCCCGATTGTGCATGCGCTGACGGGGCCTTCATACCCCTACCACAGCGACCTTATGCCAAACTTCCATGAATACTTAGGTGAGCTGACAAGGGCCTTCATTTCCCTACCATCAACTAAAGGACACGCTAGGCGCGTCCGATCATTGCAACTGCGGGGCTTTCATACCCCAATCACCACAGTACGCAATTCACCAGAGTTTAATCACAACCCCCCCGGACATGGCACACTATTAACTTGCAACAAAACTTAGTGTGTGCCGGGCACATCGGTTCCACAAAATCATTCCCGATGTACCCCAATTGGGGTTGTGAACGCATCCATGGTCCTCTGACACACCCAACCAAGCGTGGATACTACATACCTCAAACACCCAGTACACTAACAGACAAATCAATATATGGTTGCTTTCCCCCAGACATTTGCCAATCACTTGGCACCCGGACGGGAACTCGCTCCTGATTGCGCCAATGCCACCCATTTGCCAAGAGCGAGTTCTGTATGTAGATTTCATTTGGAAAGACAACCGTGTACTGGATATTCTATCCGACGATTACAGATGACGAGTACGAGACTCGACTACACTCACGGATAATACATTTTGGGTCGAGATTGCTTTCGGGGTTTTCGATTGGTCTTGCGCTTGTAAACGTATAACTTTGACTTGTGGTAACTTCGGTATGTTAGTCGATCACGTGGATGTGAACTGGTTAGGGTGAGCAATATGTTCACTTGCACTCTGGGTAGGAATAGGTGAGCGCTATAGGTTAAGATCATTGTATGGTTCCATCGTGATGACTTTCGCTAGATAGTAGGATGTTTGGATAGTTATAACGTTTTTGGCCATTTGTTCATAGTGTTCAGTCCATTGAGGAATTCGATTGGTCTTTGCTTCACACACGTGGTCGATCACTTGGATGTGAACTAGGGTGAGAATAAGGTGTTCACTAGTGCTCTTAGGTTTTGGATCAGTACTGAGCACTTGATTGGTTTCGCATAATATGTATCCATAGTGATGACTCTTTCCAGCTTAAGATTTCGTTACCGGTTTCGAATCCTCCCCACGTTCGCTTTTACTTGGTTAGGTTTTCGAGTGTAGATTTGAAAGCAATCTCATGTATGTATCCCATCTGATATAAGCCACTGACAGTTCATGTCACCTCGTTCAACTCTCGCTGGGTCACAGAAGTATGTTACTGCGCCCATTATCCCTACTCGGATAGGTTCGGTTCGTTCGTTTTATACTACGGTGAGTAAACTCAATTTGTGCATCGCATAGCCATGGAAAGCAAGCTTTCGCGGGCCTCTTCGACTGTTTTGATACGAGCTGTGCCCGTGATGCTTGTCATCCCAGGATACTAGACCCCTTTGGACGACCGCATGACCATCAGAAAGTAAATTCCACGTTCGATTTGGGGTGTGAACCCCGAACATAAAGTCTTTGTGTAGAACCACGAGGGCTCTATAGTACCGATTCTCTCGGTACGCTTGGTCCGTGTTCCTTTATGTTCGTACTCTTGTGAATAAGATTCACGTTCGTTTTGGGATATTTGCTACTGTCACCGTTTGAGTACTATGGGGCTTGAACCCCTAACATAAAGTCTTTGTGTAGAACCACGAGGGTTCTATAGTACCGATTCTCTCGGTACGCTTGGTCCGTGTTCCTTTATGTTCGTACTCTTGTGTGTATAATATTCATGTTCGGTTTGGGATATTTGCTACTTTCACCAGGGTCCCGTTCTTCATACAAGTCTGCCTTGCTAATGTGGTAACTTTATAGTGTAGTTCTGACATCCCAATTTTGGGACTTAGCCGATTTTTCGTATATTTCCATATGACCCATAGGGTCCCTTTCTTCATACAAGCTTGCCTAGGGCGATCGGTCAAAACTTGTCTTACTATTCGATTGGTCTTCGCACTTTCACCCTAGGCAGTTCGCCTAGGTCTGTCTTCTTGAGGAGGCCAAAACCCGAAATAAGGAGGTCCAGCCGACCCTGAAACCTCCCCTGTCTTAACTACACTAACCCGATTTTTCATGGTCCTTAGCGCCATACAACTTTGCCTAGGTCACTTGTACTCTTGACTTAGGCCATCTGACTTGGTCCGTGTTTCTTCCTAGGGTTCACCTAGGTACTTTGCCTTGCTTGATGTGGTAACTTTTTAGTGTAGTTCAGACATCCCAATTTCGGGACTTAGCCGATTTTTCGTATATTTCCATATGACCCATAGGGTCCCTTTCTTCATACAAGCTTGCCTAGGGCGATCGGTCAAAACTTGTCTTACTATTCGATTGGTCTTCGCACTTTCACCCTAGGCAATTCGCCTAGGTCTGTCTTCTTGAGGAGGCCAAAACCCGAAATAAGGAGGTCCAGCCGACCCTGAAACCTCCCCTGTCTGAACTACACTAACCCGATTTTTCAGGGTCCTCAGCGCCATACAACTTTGCCTAGGTCACTTGTACTCTTGACTTAGGCCATCTGACTTGGTCCGTGTTTCTTCCTAGGGTTCACCTAGGTACTTTCCCTTGCTTGATGTGGTAACTTTTTAGTGTAGTTCAGACATCCCAATTTTGGGACTTAGCCGATTTTTCATGTATTTCCATATGACCCATAGGGTCCCTTTCTTCATACAAGCTTGCCTAGGGCGATCGGTCAAAACTTGTCTTACTATTCGATTGGTCTTCGCACTTTCACCCTAGGCAATTCGCCTAGGTCTGTCTTCTTGAGGAGGCCAAAACCCGAAATAAGGAGGTTCAGCCGACCCAAAAACCTCCCCTGTCTAAACTACACTAACCAGATTTTTCAGGGTCCTCACCTTCATACAACTTTGCCTAGGTCACTTGTTCTCTTGACTTAGGCCATCTGACTTGGTCCGTGTTTCTTGCTAGGGTTCACCTAGGTACTTTGCCTTGCTTGATGTGGTAACTTTTTAGTGTAGTTCAGACATCCCAATTTTGGGACTTAGCCGATTTTTCATGTATTTCCATATGACCCATAGGGTCCCTTTCTTCATACAAGCTTGCCTAGGGCGATCGGTCAAAACTTGTCTTACTATTCGATTGGTCTTCGCACTTTCACCCTAGGCAGTTTGCCTAGGTGTAGCTTCTTGAGGAGGTCAAAACCCAAAATAAGGAGGTTCAGCCGACCCAAAAACCTCCCCTGTCTAAACTACACTAACCAGATTTTTCAGGGTCCTCACCGTCATACAACTTTGCCTAGGTCACTTGCACTCTTGACTTAGGCCATCTGACTTGGTCCGTGTTTCTTGCTAGGGTTCACCTAGGTAGTTTGCCTTGCTTGATGTGGTAACTTTTTAGTGTAGTTCTGACATCCCAATTTTGGGACTTAGCCGATTTTTCATGTATTTCCATATGACCCTTAGGGTCCCTTTCTTCATACAAGCTTGCCTAGGGCGATCGGTCAAAACTTGTCTTACTATTCGATTGGTCTTCGCACTTTCACCCTAGGCAGTTTGCCTAGGTGTAGCTTCTTGATGAGGCCAAAACCCAAAATAAGGGGGTTCGGCCGACCCAAAAACCTACCCTGTCTAAACTACACTAACCAGATTTTTCAGGGTCCTCAGCGCCATACAACTTTGCCTAGGTCACTTGTTCTATTGTCTTAGGCCATCTGACTTGGTCCGTGTTTCTTCCTAGGGTTCACCTAGGTACTTTGCCTTGCCTGGTGTGGTAACTTTTTAGTGTAGTTCTGACATCCTCATTTTGGGACTTAGCCGATTTTTCGTAAAATACCATATGACTCATATGGGTCCTTTCCTTCATATAAGTTTGCCTTGCTTGGTATGGTAACATTTGAGTGTAGTTCTGACATCATCATTTTGGGACTTAGCCGATTTTTCGTAAAATACCATATGACCCGTCAGGGTCCTTTCCTTCATATAAGTTTGCCTTGCTTGGTGTGGTAACCTTTTAGTGTAGTTCTGACATCATCATTTTGGGACTTAGCCGATTTTTCGTATAATACCATATGACCCATCAGGGTCCTTTGCTTCATATAAGTTTGCCTTGCTTGGTGTGGTAACATTTGAGTGTAGTTCTGACATCCCCATTTTGGGACTTAGCCGATTTTTCGTAAAATACCATATGACCCATCAGGGTCCTTTGCTTCATATAAGTTTGCCTTGCTTGGTGTGGTAACATTTGAGTGTAGTTCTGACATCCCCATTTTGGGACTTAGCCGATTTTTCGTAAAATACCATATGACCCATCAGGGTCCTTTGCTTCATATAAGTTTGCCTTGCTTGGTGTGGTAACATTTGAGTGTAGTTCTGACATCCCCATTTTGGGACTTAGCCGATTTTTCGTAAAATACCATATGACCCATCAGGGTCCTTTGCTTCATATAAGTTTGCCTTGCTTGGTGTGGTAACATTTGAGTGTAGTTCTGACATCCCCATTTTGGGACTTAGCCGATTTTTCGTAAAATACCATATGACCCATCAGGGTCCTTTGCTTCATATAAGTTTGCCTTGCTTGGTGTGGTAACATTTGAGTGTAGTTCTGACATCCCCATTTTGGGACTTAGCCGATTTTTCGATCCATCCCATATGACCCATCAGGGTCCTTTTTCTTCATATAAGTTTCCCAAGACTTAGTGCTTTTTTCCTTTGGACACCAATATCACCCTTGCGGGTATCTTTGATCTTCTCACTTTGTATTGGCCGAATGTAGGTCTTGCCATGCCAAACATATAATTGTTCTACACCAAGTCTCTATCTCGTACCGCCAGCTCGGTACATTCGATTAACCTGCCCTTAAGGCACCCGGGACTTAGCCATTTTTTCACATTTTTCATGATTTTGAGGCAACTTTTCTCGACTTTGTCACCTTATATCACCAAGATCCTTTCCCTTTAGCGCTTCACTCTGTTCGTATGATATTTAGCGCTGACTATCACCTTTCTGTCGCTGAGCTCAACTTCTTATTCGGTGCCATAGAGCCAGAGATATTTGGTGTATGCTGTTATAAGGGAAGTTTGTCACTTTTTCAAAGGCCCACTTTGGGACGCCCATATCTCACCTTCAGGTATCTTCGATCTTCTTGTCGTCTATGGACGAAACTTAGGCCTTGTCTTGGCCAACTTATAAATGTTCTACGGCCAAGCCGTATCTCTTACCGCCAGCCCGGTATTCATGGACTTAGTTGGATTTTCGCCTCTCGTGGTAACAATTTCAGACTTTGACTCACAATAACACCCAAACGGTCACATGCTAGCGCTTTGCTTGGAAGGAATTATAGTTAGCGCTACCTTTTCTCTTTCCATCGATACCTTGTTCGTTCCATTCCATGCCATACAGCCGAAGTTATGATGTTTCCCGTTTTCCATATCATGTGGAGCTTATGCTCTGGGAAAACCGTCTAACACCTGTACCACCCTTTTAGGTACCACCGATCTCGAGACTATGTTCGGGCCAAATATAGGTTATAACATGCCCAACTTATAATTGTTCAACACCAAGTCTCTATCTCTTACCGCCTGCTCGGTATTTTACTCGTAAGTCCAAATTTCACAACTTGTACTTTTTGGCCCAATGTACTCGAGCTTCAATTTTGGTAACATTTTTCGACTTTGACGCTTAATAACTTCCAAATCATGCTAGTTAGCGCTTTGCTTTCTTCTAGTCGTATCTAGCGCTGGGTGTTACCTTTCCAAAACATATCCTAGCTCTACAATCCATGCCATACAGCCGGAGCTACATGGTGCACAAGTCAAATCCATTTTAGCCATGTTTCATTTTTGCTAATTTTTGACCACTCGTATCACCCTTCCAGAGTGGTCCGATCTTCTCGCTTTCTATGGACGACTTTTAGGTCTCGTAGAGGCAAACTTATAAGTATTCTACGTCAACCCGCTATCTCTTACCGCTTGCTCGGTATTCTTGGTCTTGTGTGATTTTTGGCCATTTTGGTATTATTTTTCCACTTTGTCGCTTAATAACTCAGTTTTGCTCAACACTTAGCGCTTCGGTTGTTTGGGATTATAGTTAGCGCTCGGTTCGACCTTTCCAACACTGATCTAAGCTTGTCGATCCGTTCCATACAGCCTGAGTTATTCGCGATACCGTGTTTCAATCCATTTCTCAAGTCTCGTTTTGGTCCAACTTTGAACCAGCCATATCACCCTGATGGGTACCTCCGATCTTCTCGCTCTATATTGGCCAAAGTTAGGTCTTGTGGTAACGTACTTATGATTGTTCTACGCCGTGTTCGTAGCTCTTATCGTTCGCCCGCTATTTTCGATCATAAGGTGAATTTTCGCCTCTAAACCACCATTTTGCACCTTTGCCCTCTAATATGACCGACTTGCTCAACACCTAGCGCTTCGCTTGGTAGGACACATAGCTAGCGCTCGTCAAGACCTTTCCAACGCATATCCAAGCTTTCCGATCCGAGCCATACAGCCTGAGCTATAGGCGATACCGTTTTTCCCATTTTCTTGGTCACACGCACTTTAGGGTACCCCTTTTTGCCTTTGACCCTTAATACCTCCTCCGGGTCACTAGTAGGCGCTCAGCTTGGTAGGAAACATAGCTAGAGCAGGCCTTCACCTTTCCAAAACTGCCGAAAGTGTACCGATCCGACATCTAGAACCAAAGTTATGGTCATTCCCATCATGCTCTACTTTCATGGTCAACCTCCACCAAGCACACCTAGGTTGGACCAACTTTCACCAACTCATCTCGAACCCCAAATTTGCTTCGACCTACTAGGTTTCCCTAGTAAAGTGGTCAAAACATCCATTACAACACGACTGGTCTTTCTGGTGGTCGACCTAGGCGACTTTGTTCGACGACCACCACCCCATGGAACTAAAAGACGTCCCTTGATACGGACCACCGATACATTTTCCGGCCTGTCTAAACTACACTCATCGAAATTTTTTTGGGTCCCCACCGTCATACAAGTTTGCCTAGGTCAAGTTTTTCTTCCGGATCGGCCGCGGACCTCACTTTTCATTATCTAGGGAGGCCATAGGGCCCCAAAAGGGGTTTTTTAAAATTTTCGACACTTTCGACTTTGGTCGGATTTTTTCCGATTTTGGTCCGACCTAGGGACTTGGTGGTCCAAGGAGCCTCGGGACCAAACTTTTTTCTCAGGGGTCCCTACCTCCATACAACTTTGCCTAGGTCAATTTTTTGTTCCAAATCGACCGCGGATTTCACTTTTCAATATCTGGGGCTCGTGTAGAGTCCGAATATGAGGTTTTCTCATTTTTCGACATTTTCGACTTTTTTCGACTTTTTTCGGGTTTTTCGACCTAGGGGTCCGCCGAACAAATTTTGGGTCAAAAATTTTTATTGAACTAGTCGAAAGTACGCAAAAAGATAAGACTTTTTGCCGAAGACACCATGCCCCGGAACCGACTCCTTCCCCTTCAAAATTGGGGACAAACGTGATTTTTGAAACTTTTCCTTAGGGAGCCCAAGACTTAGAAAATTTTCAAATTCTCGATTTTTCGATTGCGAGCTAGCGCTTTGCGGTCTTCGGCAATGTTGTAGATCTCGACGAGATAAGACTTTTTGGTAAAGGGACATTTTGCCCTCCGACCCCTCCTTCCCCCCGCAAATCGCCCACCAAAGTGCAATTTTTGCATTTTCACCTCTTTGCACGCACTGTTCGGCCCAAATGGCCACTTTCTATGGGTCTGAGCGCTTTGCGGTCTTCGGCAAACTTTTAGAGCGTACCAAGCCCTAATTATAATTCTTCTACACCACCTTCGTACCTCTTCATCCCTGGCCGCTATTCGCGTACCAAGGTAATTTTTGTTCATTTTGTCAACATTTTTCCTCTTTGACTGCTTATATCGGCCTTGCCATGAACCGATAGCGCTTCGCTGTGTTCTAACGTAAGTTAGTACTGCTCAATACCTTTCCAAATCATGTCTTAGATTGTCATTTGCTTGCATACAGCCGGAGCTATGAGCGATACCGTAAAAAGTACCGAAACTTGGAAAAATCCTTTGATCGCCCATATCCCCCCTTTGGGGGCCAGATATCGAAAAAAGTTCTGATTCAAAAAGTTGCGCATTAACGTGTTCTAGTTATGCCTAGAACATTTCACTTCGCTAGCTGGCCTGCAACTTAGCCGTAATTGGGATTTTAGGGTGTTCTTGGAGGGTCCATTTCCTGCGACTTGGTATCTTTTGGGCCCTATGTTTCTCTAATATCTCCACGAGTTTTCCAGGTAGCCTTCTCATACTTTCAGGGTGCCTAGAGCACCTCAAGACCTTTCCAACGCTATGCCGTTCGCCTCGCTCGGACATCTACAGCCGAAGTTATTCGAGGTACACTGTACCTTACCCTGTTTTCTCAGTACTTGGTCGAAAATTTCGATCAGCCATATGACCGACTTGGACAACCCTGAGCGGGTTGGCCCCATATAACTAAACTTTCGTCTCGTGTAGGCAAACTTATAAATGTTCCACGTCAACTCGCTATCTCGTACCGCCTTGACGGTATACTTGGTCCAAGGGCCATTTCCAGCGACTTGGTCGCAATTTCGCTCTAAGTTTCGCTAATACCTTCGTCCGTGGACATGGTGATTTTTTGTTCGTATTTTTCCTTGATAGTCCCACTCAAGACTATTCCAAATCACTTCTTAGCTTGTCGCTCAGTGCCATACAGCCTGAGTTATAATTCATGAAAGGTACCTCTACCAGTTTTTGCCATACTTGGGTGCAAACCATGAATCACCCATATCTCCACTTTGGAGGCCAGCTACCGCCTGGGCCACATATACTTTTTTGTTGGTCATACCATGCACTAAATATAATTGTTCTACGCCAACTTGCTATCTCTTCTCCAACTTGCCGTTATTCTTGGTCCAAGTCCCATTTCGTTCGTTTTTGGACCCATTTTGCTATATGATTCACTAATAGCTTCGGCCATGGACAAGCTGATTTTCTATTTTTATTTTTCCTCGATAGTTCCACCCAAAACCATTCCAAAACACAACGCAACTTGTCGCTCGGTGGCAAACTGACCGAGTTATAATTCATGAAAGGTACCTCAATTTGGTACACCACGTGGTCGGCCCAAAACATAAACCGACCAAACGACCGACTTGGAGCACCCTGACCGGGTTGGCCCCATATAATGAAAGTTGCGTCTTCCAACGTCCAACATATAAATATTCTACGACAAGTCGCTATCTCTTACCGGTCAGCCGGTATTCATCTTTCAAGGGTGATTTTGGTCAAGTGCCATTTCCTGCGACTTGGTCCCCGAATTGGACCATCATCACCTAATATCTCCGTGGTCTTTCAACTCAGCCTCATGAAACTTTCAGGGTAGATAGGTCTCCCCAAGACCTTTCCACCGGTATGCCGTTTGTCTTGCTCGGCCATCTACAGCCGAAGTTATTAATGGTACTTGGTACCTTACCCTGTTTTTTCCATACTTGTTCGTATTTGGGTACAAACTTTGGATCGCCCAAATCACCTTTTTGGAGGCCAGCCAGCGCCTTGGCCCCATATATTTTTTTGTTGGTCATATTATGCACAGTTTATAAATATTCTACGCCAACTTGCTAACTCGTCTCCAACTTGCCGTTATTCTTGGTCCAAGTCCCATTTCATTCGTTTTCGGACCCATTTTGCTATATGTTTCACTAATAGCTTCGGCCATTGACAAGCT
Organism: Anopheles ziemanni; assembly: GCF_943734765.1. Classification (NCBI taxonomy): domain Eukaryota; kingdom Metazoa; phylum Arthropoda; class Insecta; order Diptera; family Culicidae; genus Anopheles; species Anopheles ziemanni. The sequence continues at coordinate 41,869 of NW_026689848.1, read as the reverse complement.
GATTTTTTATTTGTATTTTTCCTTGATAGTCCCACTTAAGATCATTCCAAAACACAACGCAACTTGTCGCTCGGTGGCAAACTGACCGAGTTATAATTCATGAAAGGTACCTCTACCTGGTACAGCACATGGTCGGCATAAAACATAAACCGACCAAACGACCGACTTGGAGCACCCTGATCGGGTTGCTCCCATATAATGAAAGTTGCGTCTTTGCCCGCCCAACGTATGAATATTCTACGCCAAGTCGCTATCTCTTACCGGTAAGCCGGTATTCACCTTCCAAGGGTGATTTTGGTCAAGTGCCATTTCCTGCGACTTGGTCCCCGAATTGGACCATCATCACCTAATATCTCCGTGGTCTTTCAACTCAGCCTCATAAAACTTTCAGGGTAGATAGGTCTCCCCAAGACCTTTCCAACGGTGAGCCGTTTGCCTCGCTCGGCCATCTACAGCCGAAGTTATTAATGGTACTTGGTACCTTACCCTGTTTTTTCCATACTTGTTCGTACTTGGGTACAAACTTTGGATCGCCCATATCTCCACTTTGGAGGCCAGCTAGCACCTTGGCCCCATATACTTTTTTGTTGGTCATGCCATGCACCAAATATAATTGTTCTACGCCAACTTGCTATCTCTTCTCCAACTTGCCGTTATTCTTGGTCCAATTCCCATTTCATTCGTTTTTGGACCCATTTTGCTATATGTTTCACTAATAGCTTCGGCCATGGACAAGCTGATTTTCGATTGGTATTTTTCCTTGATAGTCCCACTCAAGACCATTCCAAAACACACCGCAGCTTGTCGCTCGGTGGCAAACTGACCAAGTTATAATTCATGAAAGGTACCTCAACTTGGCACACCACGTGGTCGGCCCAAACCATAAACCAACCAAACGACCGACTTGGAGCACCCTGACCGGGTTGGCCCCATATAATAAAAGTTGCGTCTCTACACGCCCAACTTATGAATATTCTACGCCAAGTCGCTATCTCTTACCGGTAAGCCGGTATTCACCTTCCAAGGGTGATTTTGGTCAAGCGCCATTTCCTGCGACTTGGTCCCCGAATTGGACCATCATCACCTAATATCTCCGTGGTCTTTCAACTCAGCCTCATGAAACTTTCAGGGTAGATAGGTCTCCCCAAGACCTTTCCAACGGTGAGCCGTTTGCCTCGCTCGGCCATCTACAGCCGAAGTTATTAATGGTACTTGGTACCTTACCCTGTTTTTTCCATACTTGTTCGTACTTGGGTACAAACTTTGGATCGCCCATATCTCCACTTTGGAGGCCAGCCAGCACCTTGGCCCCATATACTTTTTTGTTGGTGATACCATGCACCAAATATAATTGTTCTACGCAAGCTTGCTATCTCTTCTCCAACTTGCGGTTATTTTTGACTCAAGTCCCATTTCCATAGTTTTTGGTACCAATTTGCTCTATGTTTCGCTAATAGCTTCGCCCAAGGACTTTGTGATTTTTTGTTCGCATTTTTCCTAAATAGTCCCACTCAAGACTATTCCAAATCACACCTAAGCTTGTCGCTCAGTGCCATACAGCCAGAGTTTTAATTCATGAAAGGTACATCACCTTGGTACACCACGTGGTCGGTCCAAACCATCAACCAACCATATGACCGACTTCGAGTCGAGCTAGCGGCTAGGCTCAATATAATGAAATGCGTGTCTTGATGCGGGCTACTGACGGTCTGAACAATGTAGCTCGCTAGCTCGTCTCTAAACTTGTGTTTTGGTCGAATATTGGGTGTTCATGTACCACTTCGGGTAACATGGACTTTGGTGCAACTTTACCACTTGTGCACTTAATAACTTCCCGGTCATTCAAGTCTTTGCCTTCATACTTTCAGGGTAGTTAGGTCTCGTCGAGACCTTTCCATACATATGCCAAACTCATCGATCGGACATCTATAGCCCGAGTTATTCGCGGTACACCGTACCTTACCCTGTTTTTTCCTCAATTGGGTACAAACCTTGGAACACCCATATCGCCCCTTTAGAGACTAGCTGGCACGTTGGCCTCATATAATGATAAGTGCACCTCAACTAGGGCTACTGACGGTCAGAACATTTCAACTTGCTAGCTCGGGCCCACACTTGTGTTTTTCTCGAATATATGGTTCAAGTGTGCCACTTTGGGCACTTTTGGACATTTTGTCCCCACACAACTTTCTTGCCTTGGTAGATAGGGTCTTGTGATCTTGGGCAAAAAGATGCACCAAGATAAAGTCTAACTTTCGTTCTTGTACCGCAAAGCGCTATCTCAAACACCCGAGGAGATAGAAAGTGATTATGTTCGGTATATCGGTCTTCCATGGCCTACTATGGTAAACCCCTGCAGGTATGCAACCGAAGGTGCTTGGTACATGTATTTGGTGCAATATCGGTGCAAAGTAGGTGTTTCCTTGATCGGGCTATAACTTTCTTGGTTGATGTTGGATTGCTTTGCGGTCTTCGGGGGATAGTTAGGGAACATGTTGGCCAACATTTCCTTATTCCTCAGCCTGGCCGTACCTCTTACCGTCTAGGCGGTATACATGCTCTAAGTTGGAACTTGTGTTCCTTTGGGTAACTTCTCTGACTTTGACGCTTAATAACTTTCGTTCATATGCAGTCTAAGCTCTGCAACTCTCAGGAAAGCTAGTACTACTCATTTCCTTTCCATATCAGTCTTTGGCTTGTCGATCCGATGTCTACAGCCTTACTTATTCACGTTCCCTGTGAAGGTAGGTTTTTGCCCATTTTCCAGTTCATGTGGTAACATTCCCAGACTTTGCCGGCTTTCTCTTCATGTGGTAACTTGCTTGCTCATGTGGTAACTTGGAAGTGTATTTCTGACAGACCCAATCTGGGACTTAGCCGATTTTTCTCTTCATATCATATGGATCCATCACTAGGCCATCTTGCTTGCTTGTGTGGTAACTTGGAAGTGTATTTCTGACAGACCCAATCTGGGACTTAGCCGATTTTTCTCTTCATATTATATGGATCCTGGACTTAGCCGATTTTTCTCTTCATATCATATGGATCCATCACTAGGCCATCTTGCTTGCTTGTGTGGTAACTTGGAAGTGTATTTCTGACAGACCCAATCTGGGACTTAGCCGATTTTTCTCTTCATATCATATGGATCCATCACTAGGCCATCTTGCTTGCTTGTGTGGTAACTTGATAGTGTATGTCTGACAGACCCAATCTGGGACTTAGCCGATTTTTCTCTTCATATCATATGGATCCATCACTAGGCCATCTTGCTTGCTTGTGTGGTAACTTGGAAGTGTATTTCTGACAGACCCAATCTGGGACTTAGCCGATTTTTCTCTTCATATTATATGGATCCTGGACTTAGCCGATTTTTCTCTTCATATCATATGGATCCATCACTAGGCCATCTTGCTTGCTTGTGTGGTAACTTGGAAGTGTATTTCTGACAGACCCAATCTGGGACTTAGCCGATTTTTCTCTTCATATTATATGGATCCTGGACTTAGCCGATTTTTCTCTTCATATCATATGGATCCATCACTAGGCCATCTTGCTTGCTTGTGTGGTAACTTGGAAGTGTATTTCTGACAGACCCAATCTGGGACTTAGCCGATTTTTCTCTTCATATTATATGGATCCTGGACTTAGCCGATTTTTCTCTTCATATCATATGGATCCATCACTAGGCCATCTTGCTTGCTTGTGTGGTAACTTGGAAGTGTATTTCTGACAGACCCAATCTGGGACTTAGCCGATTTTTCTCTTCATATTATATGGATCCTGGACTTAGCCGATTTTTCTCTTCATATCATATGGATCCATCATTAGGCCATCTTGCTTGCTTGTGTGGTAACTTGATAGTGTATTTCCGACAGACCCAATCTCGGACTTAGCCGATTTTTCTCTTCATATTATATGGTTCCATCACTAGGCCATCTTGCTTGCTTGTGTGGTATCTTGAAAGTGTATGTCTGACAGACCCAATCTCGGACTTAGCCGATTTTTCTCTTCATATAATATGGATCCTGGACTTAGCCTGTTATTAGGTTATTATATATGGATCCTGGACTTAGCCGATTATTAGGTTATTATATATGGATCCTGGACTTAGCCGATTTTTCTCTTCATATAATATGGATCCGGGACTTAGCCGATTATTAGGTTATTATATATGGATCCTGGACTTGACCGATATTTCTCTTCATATAATATGGATCCGGGACTTAGCCAATTTTTCTCTTCATATAATATGGATCCGGGACTTAGCCGATTTTTCTCTTCATATAATATGGATCCGGGACTTAGCCAATTTTTCTCTTCATGTGGTAACGTATGCCAATCGCTCACAAGTCATGGGATAAGGGTA
>NW_026689848.1:7500-30000 GCF_943734765.1 Anopheles ziemanni | reverse complement strand
TGGATGAATCCATTTTACCCAGGACGGCCGAAGCGGCGTGGACCAGGGGAGAACTGAACTTTATACTTCACACCACAGTAAGTCTACGTGTCCTCTTCCACATAGGGCAAGCTAGAACTAACTATCTTACCCAGGACTGCCGAAGCAGCGTGGACCAGGGGAGGAACACACTTTTCATAGAAACGTAAGGCATCCATGACTGCCATAGTGCGTAAGCCGCCGCTGTGCGCGTAAACCCGTTCCCCGTAGGGAGGAGTCAAGCCGCCGCTTAGAGACGAAGTATTAAGTGTCCTCTTCCACATAGGGCAAGCTAGAATGAACTATCTTACCCAGGACCGCCGAAGCAGCGTGGACCAGGGGAGAACTGAACTTTATACTTCACACCACAGTATTGAGTAATGTGCCCTCTTCCACATAGGGCAAGCTAGAATGAACTATCTTACCCAGGACCGCCGAAGCGGCGTGGACCAGTGGAGGACTACACAATCATGAGGTTTGATATCGACTTGTGTGTTTCAATAGGGTACCGATGGTATGTTTTGAACCGATTTGATTTAGCCATTCTGAAGTCATCACTTGGTTGAAGCGCTGAACTAGGGAGGGGCATCGTTTACATATATATTGGGTTTCGCATGCTCTACTAGGTTAATGTCATAGGGTTGGCTATCGAGCATGCCCAAGTGATGACTTGATTGTGTGCTTGCTTGAATTCTTCACATTTCATACCATCGGTTAGTTGTCGAATCATTCCTCGATCATAACCTTCGTTCTTGGTTCATGTATGCTCTCTTCCACATAGGGCAAGCTAGAATTAACTATCTTACCCAGGACCGCCGAAGCAGCGTGGACCAGGGGAGAACTATACTTTGTCTTGTATGCCCTCTTCCACATAGGGCAAGCTAGAATGAACTATCTTACCCAGGACCGCCGGAGCAGCGTGGACCAGTGGAGGACTATACTTTGTTCATAACACCACAGTATTGAGTAATGTGCCCTCTTCCACATAGGGCAAGCTAGAATGAACTATCTTACCCAGGACCGCCGAAGCGGCGTGGACCAGTGGAGGACTACACAATCATGAGGTTTGATATCGACTTGTGTGTTTCAATAGGGTACCGATGGTATGTTTTGAACCGATTTGATTTAGCCATTCTGAAGTCATCACTTGGTTGAAGCGCTGAACTAGGGAGGGGCATCGTTTACATATATATTGGTTTTCGCATGCTCTACTAGGTTAATGTCATGAGGTTGGCTATCGAGCATGCCCAAGTGATGACTTGATTGTGTGCTTGCTTGAATTCTTCACATTTCATACCATCGGTTAGTTGTCGAATCATTCCTCGATCATAACCTTCGTTCTTGGTTCATGTATGCTCTCTTCCACATAGGGCAAGCTAGAATTAACTATCTTACCCAGGACCGCCGAAGCAGCGTGGACCAGGGGAGAACTATACTTTGTCTTGTATGCCCTCTTCCACATAGGGCAAGCTAGAATTAACTATCTTACCCAGGACTGCAAAGCAGCGTGGACCAGTGGAGGACTATACTTTGTTCATTACACCACAGTATTAAGTATGGTGTCCTCTTCCACCATAGGGCAAGCTAGAATTAACTATCTTACCCAGGACCGCCGAAGCAGCGTGGACCAGGGGAGAACTATACTTTGTCTTGTATGCCCTCTTCCACATAGGGCAAGCTAGAATGAACTATCTTACCCAGGACCGCCGGAGCAGCGTGGACCAGTGGAGGACTATACTTTGTTCATTACACCACAGTATTAAGTATGGTGTCCTCTTCCACATAGGGCAAGCTAGAATTAACTATCTTACCCAGGACCGCCGAAGCAGTGTGGACCAGGGGAGGACTATACTTTATACTTCACACACTAGCCAAATTGAAGTCATCACTTGGTTGAAGCACTGAACTAGGGCGAGTCTATCGTTTACTTTGCATTGGGATAATACGCTGCATGCTCTCTTAGGTTAATGTCATGTGATTGGCTATAGAGCATGCCCAAGTGATGACTTTGTTTCAAGCTCAACAGGTAGGGTATTGAGTCCTCTTCCACATAGGGCAAGCTAGAATTAACTATCTTACCCAGGACCGCCGGAGCAGCGTGGACCAGGGGAGAACTATACTTTGTCTTGTATGCCCTCTTCCACATAGGGCAAGCTAGAACTAACTATCTTACCCAGGACTGCAAAGCAGCGTGGACCAGTGGAGGACTATACTTTGTTCATTACACCACAGTATTAAGTATGGTGTCCTCTTCCACATAGGGCAAGCTAGAACTAACTATCTTACCCAGGACCGCCGAAGCAGTGTGGACCAGGGGAGGACTATACTTTATACTTCACACACTAGCCATACTGAAGTCATCACTTGGTTGAAGCGCTGAACTACGGCGGGGTAATCGTTTACAGGTTATAATCATATAGCTGCATGCTCATTAGTAGATAATGGAATATTGTATGGCAATATGAGCATGCCCAAGTGATGACTTTGTTTCAAGCTCAACAGGTAGGGTATTGAGTCCTCTTCCACATAGGGCAAGCTAGAATGAACTATCTTACCCAGGACCGCCGGAGCAGCGTGGACCAGTGGAGGACTCTATACTTTATACTTCACACCACAGTATTGAGTACGACTTGCATAAAGCCCCTAATGAGAACCACGAGGGCTCTCTCAATGTAGAACCACGAGGGCTCTAGTACCGATTCTCTCGGTACGGCTTGGTCCGTGTTCCTTTATGCATGTACTCGCAGAAAGTCTCAACCCGGAGGTCTTGACTTTGATTGTCATAGTTGGACTACGACGGGGCATCCGACCATTGCTGATCGAACACCCCTGATTCACCATCTTTCGGGTAGGCGGTACGCGTACCTCCGGACGCGGAAGTCTCAACCCGGAGGTCTTGACTTTGATTGTCATAGTTGGACTACGACGGGGCATCCGACCATTGCTGATCGAACACCCCTGATTCATCATCTTTCGGGTAGGCGGTGCGCGCACCTCCGACGCGGAAGTCTCAACCCGGAGGTCTTGACTTTGTATTGTCATAGTTGGACTACGACGGGGTATCCGACTCATCGAATACCCCAGAAGCACACCATCTTTCGGGTAGGCGGTACGCGTACCTCCGGACGCGGAAGTCTCAACCCGGAGGTCTTGACTTTGATTGTCATAGTTGGACTACGACGGGGTATCCGACTCATCGAATACCCCAGAAGCACACCATCTTTCGGGTAGGCGGTACGCGTACCTCCGGACGCGGAAAGTCTCAACCCGGAGGTCTTGACTTTGGTTGTCATAGTTGGACTATGACGGGGCATCCGACCATTGCTGATCGAACACCCCTGTTACACCATCTTTCGGATAGGCGGTGCGCGACACCACCGACGCGGAAAGTCTCAACCCGGAGGTCTTGACTTTGTATTGTTGGATAGTCCTCTTCCACTATAGGGCAAGCTGGAAATATTCCATTTTACCCAGGACTGCCGAGGCAGCGTGGACCAGGGGAGAACTTCACGGAATCTTCAGGCATCCATGATTGCCATAGTGCGTAAGCCGCCGCTGTGCGCGTCAACTCGTTCCCCGTGAGGAGGAGTCTAGCCGCCGCTAAAAGACGAAGCATTAAGTGTCCTCATTCCACTATAGGGCAAGCTAGAATTAACTATCTTACCCAGGACCGCCGAAGCAGCGTGGACCAGGCGAGGACTATACTTTATACTTCACACCACAGTATTGAGTACGACTTGCATAAAGCCCCTAATGAGAACCACGAGGGCTCTCTCAATGTAGAACCACGAGGGCTCTAGTACCGATTCTCTCGGTACGGCTTGGTCCGTGTTCCTTTATGCTTGTACTCGCGGAAAGTCTCAACCCGGAGGTCTTGACTTTGATTGTCATAGTTGGACTACGACGGGGCATCCGACCATTGCTGACCGAACACCCCTGATTCATCATCTTTCGGATAGGAGGTGCGCCCACCTCCGACGCGGAAGTCTCAACCCGGAGGTTCGGACTTAGAGTTTTTCCCATTTAAAAGTTTTTCTCTTAGCCATACTGAAGTCATCACTTGGTGAACGATTGAACTAGGGCGGGTTAATCGTTTATAGGTATCATGTGGTTTGCATGCTCTCTTAGGTTAAGGTCATGTGGTTGGCTATCGAGCATGCCCAAGTGATGACTTTGTTTCACGCTTGCTTGATTTCTTCATGATTCCCTGTTATATAGTGTAATCATTCGAGAACAGGGAATCTTTGGTTTTGCTCAACAGGTATTGGATGTCAACTTGGTATCTAGATCGCATTAAGTCTCAACCCTTAGGTTCGGACTTGTATAGTGACATCTTGTTACGGTCTTGAGTCTCAACCCGCAGGTTCGGACTACTTAGTGTTTGATCGAATATAATATGGCAACTTGTGCCTAAGTCTCAACCCGCAGGTTCGGACTTCTGTTTATTTGGCCAATGTATGTATAAGGCAACTTGTGCCTAAGTCTCAACCCGCAGGTTCGGACTTGTGTATTTGTTCGAAGTCATGTATAAGGCAACGTGTGCCTAAGTCTCAACCCGCAGGTTCGGACTTGTTAGTGTTTCGTCAACTTTCATATGGCAACTTGTGCCTAAGTCTCAACCCGCAGGTTCGGACTTGTGTATTTGTTCGAAGTCATGTATAAGGCAACTTGTGCCTAAGTCTCAACCCGCAGGTTCGGACTTGTGTATTTGTTCGAAGTCATGTATAAGGCAACGTGTGCCTAAGTCTCAACCCGCAGGTTCGGACTTGTTAGTGTTTCGTCAACTTTCATATGGCAACTTGTGCCTAAGTCTCAACCCGCAGGTTCGGACTTGTGTATTTGTTCGAAGTCATGTATAAGGCAACTTGTGCCTAAGTCTCAACCCGCAGGTTCGGACTTGTGTATTTGTTCGAAGTCATGTATAAGGCAACGTGTGCCTAAGTCTCAACCCGCAGGTTCGGACTTGTTAGTGTTTCGTCAACTTTCATATGGCAACTTGTGCCTGAGTCTCAACCCGCAGGTTCGGACTTCTATAGTGTTTCGTCAATTATCATATGGCAACTTGTGCCGAAGTCTCAACCCGCAGGTTCGGACTTCTGGAAGGATCACTTGGCCACTAATGATCCTTCCGCAGGTTCACCTACGGAAACCTTGTTACGACTTTTACTTCCTCTAAATCATCAAGTTCGGTCAACTTCGATAAAGCAGACGCGGTTCACGAGGATCCAGCGAACGATCATCTCCAAAGACCTCACTAAATAATCCATCGGTAGTAGCGACGGGCGGTGTGTACAAAGGGCAGGGACGTATTCAACGCTGGCTGATGACCAGCACTTACTAGAAGTTCCGAGTTCATATGGACCATTGCAATCCATAATCCCTACTAAGTGAGTATTTGAGTGATTTCCCGTTCCTCTCGGAATAGGAGACACGCTGCTACCCACATTGTAGCACGCGTGTAGCCCAGAACATCTAAGGGCATCACGGACCTGTTATCGCTCGATCTCATTTTGCTAAACACAAATTGTCCTGCTAAGCAGCGTACCGTAAGTGCACTTGCGAACACGAACAGCGAAGGTGTCAGGTCATACTCCACCGAAAGGTCCTAACCCGTTCCAATCGGCATCGACGCATTAACGCTGACTGCGTTCTAGTTAGCATATGTGAGTCACGTTCGTTATCGGAATTAACCAGACAAATCAATCCACGAACTAAGAACGGCCATGCACCACTACCCTTAAATTTGAGAAAGAGCTATTAATCTGTCTCACCTCCATAAGTTCGGACCTGGTAAGTTTTCCCGTGTTGAGTCAAATTGAACCGCAAGCTCCATTTCATTGTGGTGCCCTTCCGTCAATTCCTTTAAGTTTCAACTTTGCAACCATACTTCCCCCGGAACCTGACTTTGGTTTCCCGGAAGCTACTGAGAGCACCTGGTTGTAGCGTCTCCCAATTGCTAGTTGGCATCGTTTACGGTTAGAACTAGGGCGGTATCTAATCGCCTTCGATCCTCTAACTTTCGTTCTTGATTAAAGAAAGCATCCTTGACAAATGCCTTCGCTTTAGTTAGTCTTACGACGGTCTACGAATTTCACCTCTCGCGCCGTAATACTAGTGTCCCCAACTACTTCTGTTAATCATTACCTCCGGTCTGAGTACAAACCAATGAAAGATTAGACCAAGGTCGTATTCCATTATTCCATGCAAGATTATTCTAGGGCGTTTGGGCACCCTGCTTTAAGCACTCTAATTTGTTCAAGGTAAACGTGAGCGGTCGAGCTCTATGTTACACTTGCACCCGTTGAAGGGCACACCATGACACAGACTTGGTGCCCTACCACACCATTGAGTCGCAACCAGATTCCGACTTGGCCCACCGACCACGGGTTGACCGGGTCGGCGGAGCCGGACTGTGTTGGACAAGTATCAACTTCGAACGTTTTAACCGCAACAATTTTAATATACGCTAGTGGAGCTGGAATTACCGCGGCTGCTGGCACCAGACTTGCCCTCCACTTGATCCTCGTAGAAGGATTTATGCTCTACTCATTCCAATTATGAAACATCATTAAAGAGTTTCATATTGTTATTTCTCGTCACTACCTCCCCGTCCCGGGATTGGGTAATTTACGCGCCTGCTGCCTTCCTTGGATGTGGTAGCCATTTCTCAGGCTCCCTCTCCGGAATCGAACCCTGATTCCCCGTTACCCGTTGCAACCATGGTAGTCCTCTATACTACCATCCATAGTTGATAGGGCAGATATTTGCGAGATCTGTCGTCGGTGCGAGACCATACGATCAGCATCATTATCCAGACTTCAACTCAATGACACGGAGAACCCGCGATTGGTTTGACTAATAAGTGCACCAGTTCCCGCGAGGGTCCTGGCATGTTGCATGTATTAGCTCTAGATTTTCCACAGTTATCCAAGTAACTAGGTTGATGATCTCGTAAATTATAGCTGTTATACTGAGCCTTATGCGGTTTCACATTAAATCTGTTTGTACTTAGACATGCATGGCTTAACCTTTGAGACGAGCGTATATTACTGGTAGGATCAACCAGAATTCCGACTTTGCGTTCGAATGTTCATTGTCCCATTGCACCCGGAGGAGCAAACACCACGTTCTATATGTTGTCAAGTCCGGTAGCACACGGGAGGCGAGCCCCCGTGCGAACCTCATTGCCCTCGTATCACACACACCCGATGCACCGGACAGGCACTTGAGCGGCATTCGACTCCGCTAAGCGCACGTGCGCCCGATTGTGCATGCGCTGACGGGGCCTTCATACCCCTACCACAGCGACCTTATGCCAAACTTCCATGAATACTTAGGTGAGCTGACAAGGGCCTTCATTTCCCTACCATCAACTAAAGGACACGCTAGGCGCGTCCGATCATTGCAACTGCGGGGCTTTCATACCCCAATCACCACAGTACGCAATTCACCAGAGTTTAATCACAACCCCCCCGGACATGGCACACTATTAACTTGCAACAAAACTTAGTGTGTGCCGGGCACATCGGTTCCACAAAATCATTCCCGATGTACCCCAATTGGGGTTGTGAACGCATCCATGGTCCTCTGACACACCCAACCAAGCGTGGATACTACATACCTCAAACACCCAGTACACTAACAGACAAATCAATATATGGTTGCTTTCCCCCAGACATTTGCCAATCACTTGGCACCCGGACGGGAACTCGCTCCTGATTGCGCCATTGCCACCCATTTGCCAAGAGCGAGTTCTGTATGTAGATTTCATTTGGAAAGACAACCGTGTACTGGATATTCTATCCGACGATTACAGATGACGAGTACGAGACTCGACTACACTCACGGATAATACATTTTGGGTCGAGATTGCTTTCGGGGTTTTCGATTGGTCTTGCGCTTGTAAACGTATAACTTTGACTTGTGGTAACCTCGGTATGTTAGTCGATCACGTGGTTGTGAACTGGGTAAGGGTGGGCAATCTGTTCACTTGCACTCTGGGTAGGAATATGGTGAGCGCTATAGGTTAAAGATCATGGTATGGTTCCATCGTGATGACTTTCGCTAGATAGTAGTATGTTTGGATAGTTATAACGTTTTTGGCCATTTGTTCATAGTGTTCGGTCCATTGAGGAATTCGATTGGTCTTTGCTTCACACACGTGGTCGATCACTTGGATGTGAACTAGGGTGAGAATAAGGTGTTCACTAGTGCTCTTAGGTTTTGGATCAGTACTGAGCACTTGATTGGTTTCGCATAATATGTATCCATAGTGATGACTCTTTCCAGCTTAAGATTTCGTTACCGGTTTCGAATCCTCCCCACGTTCGCTTTTACTTGGTTAGGTTTTCGAGTGTAGATTTGAAAGCAATCTCATGTATGTATCCCATCTGATATAAGCCACTGACAGTTCATGTCACCTCGTTCAACTCTCGCTGGGTCACAGAAGTATGTTACTGCGCCCATTATCCCTACTCGGATAGGTTCGGTTCGTTCGTTTTATACTACGGTGAGTAAACTCAATTTGTGCATCGCATAGCCATGGAAAGCAAGCTTTCGCGGGCCTCTTCGACTGTTTTGATACGAGCTGTGCCCGTGATGCTTGTCATCCCAGGATACTAGACCCCTTTGGACGACCGCATGACCATCAGAAAGTAAATTCCACGTTCGATTTGGGGTGTGAACCCCGAACATAAAGTCTTTGTGTAGAACCACGAGGGCTCTATAGTACCGATTCTCTCGGTACGCTTGGTCCGTGTTCCTTTATGTTCGTACTCTTGTGAATAAGATTCACGTTCGTTTTGGGATATTTGCTACTGTCACCGTTTGAGTACTATGGGGCTTGAACCCCTAACATAAAGTCTTTGTGTAGAACCACGAGGGTTCTATAGTACCGATTCTCTCGGTACGCTTGGTCCGTGTTCCTTTATGTTCGTACTCTTGTGTGTATAATATTCATGTTCGGTTTGGGATATTTGCTACTTTCACCAGGGTCCCGTTCTTCATACAAGTCTGCCTTGCTAATGTGGTAACTTTATAGTGTAGTTCTGACATCCCAATTTTGGGACTTAGCCGATTTTTCGTATATTTCCATATGACCCATAGGGTCCCTTTCTTCATACAAGCTTGCCTAGGGCGATCGGTCAAAACTTGTCTTACTATTCGATTGGTCTTCGCACTTTCACCCTAGGCAGTTCGCCTAGGTCTGTCTTCTTGAGGAGGCCAAAACCCGAAATAAGGAGGTCCAGCCGACCCTGAAACCTCCCCTGTCTTAACTACACTAACCCGATTTTTCATGGTCCTTAGCGCCATACAACTTTGCCTAGGTCACTTGTACTCTTGACTTAGGCCATCTGACTTGGTCCGTGTTTCTTCCTAGGGTTCACCTAGGTACTTTGCCTTGCTTGATGTGGTAACTTTTTAGTGTAGTTCAGACATCCCAATTTCGGGACTTAGCCGATTTTTCGTATATTTCCATATGACCCATAGGGTCCCTTTCTTCATACAAGCTTGCCTAGGGCGATCGGTCAAAACTTGTCTTACTATTCGATTGGTCTTCGCACTTTCACCCTAGGCAATTCGCCTAGGTCTGTCTTCTTGAGGAGGCCAAAACCCGAAATAAGGAGGTCCAGCCGACCCTGAAACCTCCCCTGTCTGAACTACACTAACCCGATTTTTCAGGGTCCTCAGCGCCATACAACTTTGCCTAGGTCACTTGTACTCTTGACTTAGGCCATCTGACTTGGTCCGTGTTTCTTCCTAGGGTTCACCTAGGTACTTTCCCTTGCTTGATGTGGTAACTTTTTAGTGTAGTTCAGACATCCCAATTTTGGGACTTAGCCGATTTTTCATGTATTTCCATATGACCCATAGGGTCCCTTTCTTCATACAAGCTTGCCTAGGGCGATCGGTCAAAACTTGTCTTACTATTCGATTGGTCTTCGCACTTTCACCCTAGGCAATTCGCCTAGGTCTGTCTTCTTGAGGAGGCCAAAACCCGAAATAAGGAGGTTCAGCCGACCCAAAAACCTCCCCTGTCTAAACTACACTAACCAGATTTTTCAGGGTCCTCACCTTCATACAACTTTGCCTAGGTCACTTGTTCTCTTGACTTAGGCCATCTGACTTGGTCCGTGTTTCTTGCTAGGGTTCACCTAGGTACTTTGCCTTGCTTGATGTGGTAACTTTTTAGTGTAGTTCAGACATCCCAATTTTGGGACTTAGCCGATTTTTCATGTATTTCCATATGACCCATAGGGTCCCTTTCTTCATACAAGCTTGCCTAGGGCGATCGGTCAAAACTTGTCTTACTATTCGATTGGTCTTCGCACTTTCACCCTAGGCAGTTTGCCTAGGTGTAGCTTCTTGAGGAGGTCAAAACCCAAAATAAGGAGGTTCAGCCGACCCAAAAACCTCCCCTGTCTAAACTACACTAACCAGATTTTTCAGGGTCCTCACCGTCATACAACTTTGCCTAGGTCACTTGCACTCTTGACTTAGGCCATCTGACTTGGTCCGTGTTTCTTGCTAGGGTTCACCTAGGTAGTTTGCCTTGCTTGATGTGGTAACTTTTTAGTGTAGTTCTGACATCCCAATTTTGGGACTTAGCCGATTTTTCATGTATTTCCATATGACCCTTAGGGTCCCTTTCTTCATACAAGCTTGCCTAGGGCGATCGGTCAAAACTTGTCTTACTATTCGATTGGTCTTCGCACTTTCACCCTAGGCAGTTTGCCTAGGTGTAGCTTCTTGATGAGGCCAAAACCCAAAATAAGGGGGTTCGGCCGACCCAAAAACCTACCCTGTCTAAACTACACTAACCAGATTTTTCAGGGTCCTCAGCGCCATACAACTTTGCCTAGGTCACTTGTTCTATTGTCTTAGGCCATCTGACTTGGTCCGTGTTTCTTCCTAGGGTTCACCTAGGTACTTTGCCTTGCCTGGTGTGGTAACTTTTTAGTGTAGTTCTGACATCCTCATTTTGGGACTTAGCCGATTTTTCGTAAAATACCATATGACTCATATGGGTCCTTTCCTTCATATAAGTTTGCCTTGCTTGGTATGGTAACATTTGAGTGTAGTTCTGACATCATCATTTTGGGACTTAGCCGATTTTTCGTAAAATACCATATGACCCGTCAGGGTCCTTTCCTTCATATAAGTTTGCCTTGCTTGGTGTGGTAACCTTTTAGTGTAGTTCTGACATCATCATTTTGGGACTTAGCCGATTTTTCGTATAATACCATATGACCCATCAGGGTCCTTTGCTTCATATAAGTTTGCCTTGCTTGGTGTGGTAACATTTGAGTGTAGTTCTGACATCCCCATTTTGGGACTTAGCCGATTTTTCGTAAAATACCATATGACCCATCAGGGTCCTTTGCTTCATATAAGTTTGCCTTGCTTGGTGTGGTAACATTTGAGTGTAGTTCTGACATCCCCATTTTGGGACTTAGCCGATTTTTCGTAAAATACCATATGACCCATCAGGGTCCTTTGCTTCATATAAGTTTGCCTTGCTTGGTGTGGTAACATTTGAGTGTAGTTCTGACATCCCCATTTTGGGACTTAGCCGATTTTTCGTAAAATACCATATGACCCATCAGGGTCCTTTGCTTCATATAAGTTTGCCTTGCTTGGTGTGGTAACATTTGAGTGTAGTTCTGACATCCCCATTTTGGGACTTAGCCGATTTTTCGTAAAATACCATATGACCCATCAGGGTCCTTTGCTTCATATAAGTTTGCCTTGCTTGGTGTGGTAACATTTGAGTGTAGTTCTGACATCCCCATTTTGGGACTTAGCCGATTTTTCGATCCATCCCATATGACCCATCAGGGTCCTTTTTCTTCATATAAGTTTCCCAAGACTTAGTGCTTTTTTCCTTTGGACACCAATATCACCCTTGCGGGTATCTTTGATCTTCTCACTTTGTATTGGCCGAATGTAGGTCTTGCCATGCCAAACATATAATTGTTCTACACCAAGTCTCTATCTCGTACCGCCAGCTCGGTACATTCGATTAACCTGCCCTTAAGGCACCCGGGACTTAGCCATTTTTTCACATTTTTCATGATTTTGAGGCAACTTTTCTCGACTTTGTCACCTTATATCACCAAGATCCTTTCCCTTTAGCGCTTCACTCTGTTCGTATGATATTTAGCGCTGACTATCACCTTTCTGTCGCTGAGCTCAACTTCTTATTCGGTGCCATAGAGCCAGAGATATTTGGTGTATGCTGTTATAAGGGAAGTTTGTCACTTTTTCAAAGGCCCACTTTGGGACGCCCATATCTCACCTTCAGGTATCTTCGATCTTCTTGTCGTCTATGGACGAAACTTAGGCCTTGTCTTGGCCAACTTATAAATGTTCTACGGCCAAGCCGTATCTCTTACCGCCAGCCCGGTATTCATGGACTTAGTTGGATTTTCGCCTCTCGTGGTAACAATTTCAGACTTTGACTCACAATAACACCCAAACGGTCACATGCTAGCGCTTTGCTTGGAAGGAATTATAGTTAGCGCTACCTTTTCTCTTTCCATCGATACCTTGTTCGTTCCATTCCATGCCATACAGCCGAAGTTATGATGTTTCCCGTTTTCCATATCATGTGGAGCTTATGCTCTGGGAAAACCGTCTAACACCTGTACCACCCTTTTAGGTACCACCGATCTCGAGACTATGTTCGGGCCAAATATAGGTTATAACATGCCCAACTTATAATTGTTCAACACCAAGTCTCTATCTCTTACCGCCTGCTCGGTATTTTACTCGTAAGTCCAAATTTCACAACTTGTACTTTTTGGCCCAATGTACTCGAGCTTCAATTTTGGTAACATTTTTCGACTTTGACGCTTAATAACTTCCAAATCATGCTAGTTAGCGCTTTGCTTTCTTCTAGTCGTATCTAGCGCTGGGTGTTACCTTTCCAAAACATATCCTAGCTCTACAATCCATGCCATACAGCCGGAGCTACATGGTGCACAAGTCAAATCCATTTTAGCCATGTTTCATTTTTGCTAATTTTTGACCACTCGTATCACCCTTCCAGAGTGGTCCGATCTTCTCGCTTTCTATGGACGACTTTTAGGTCTCGTAGAGGCAAACTTATAAGTATTCTACGTCAACCCGCTATCTCTTACCGCTTGCTCGGTATTCTTGGTCTTGTGTGATTTTTGGCCATTTTGGTATTATTTTTCCACTTTGTCGCTTAATAACTCAGTTTTGCTCAACACTTAGCGCTTCGGTTGTTTGGGATTATAGTTAGCGCTCGGTTCGACCTTTCCAACACTGATCTAAGCTTGTCGATCCGTTCCATACAGCCTGAGTTATTCGCGATACCGTGTTTCAATCCATTTCTCAAGTCTCGTTTTGGTCCAACTTTGAACCAGCCATATCACCCTGATGGGTACCTCCGATCTTCTCGCTCTATATTGGCCAAAGTTAGGTCTTGTGGTAACGTACTTATGATTGTTCTACGCCGTGTTCGTAGCTCTTATCGTTCGCCCGCTATTTTCGATCATAAGGTGAATTTTCGCCTCTAAACCACCATTTTGCACCTTTGCCCTCTAATATGACCGACTTGCTCAACACCTAGCGCTTCGCTTGGTAGGACACATAGCTAGCGCTCGTCAAGACCTTTCCAACGCATATCCAAGCTTTCCGATCCGAGCCATACAGCCTGAGCTATAGGCGATACCGTTTTTCCCATTTTCTTGGTCACACGCACTTTAGGGTACCCCTTTTTGCCTTTGACCCTTAATACCTCCTCCGGGTCACTAGTAGGCGCTCAGCTTGGTAGGAAACATAGCTAGAGCAGGCCTTCACCTTTCCAAAACTGCCGAAAGTGTACCGATCCGACATCTAGAACCAAAGTTATGGTCATTCCCATCATGCTCTACTTTCATGGTCAACCTCCACCAAGCACACCTAGGTTGGACCAACTTTCACCAACTCATCTCGAACCCCAAATTTGCTTCGACCTACTAGGTTTCCCTAGTAAAGTGGTCAAAACATCCATTACAACACGACTGGTCTTTCTGGTGGTCGACCTAGGCGACTTTGTTCGACGACCACCACCCCATGGAACTAAAAGACGTCCCTTGATACGGACCACCGATACATTTTCCGGCCTGTCTAAACTACACTCATCGAAATTTTTTTGGGTCCCCACCGTCATACAAGTTTGCCTAGGTCAAGTTTTTCTTCCGGATCGGCCGCGGACCTCACTTTTCATTATCTAGGGAGGCCATAGGGCCCCAAAAGGGGTTTTTTAAAATTTTCGACACTTTCGACTTTGGTCGGATTTTTTCCGATTTTGGTCCGACCTAGGGACTTGGTGGTCCAAGGAGCCTCGGGACCAAACTTTTTTCTCAGGGGTCCCTACCTCCATACAACTTTGCCTAGGTCAATTTTTTGTTCCAAATCGACCGCGGATTTCACTTTTCAATATCTGGGGCTCGTGTAGAGTCCGAATATGAGGTTTTCTCATTTTTCGACATTTTCGACTTTTTTCGACTTTTTTCGGGTTTTTCGACCTAGGGGTCCGCCGAACAAATTTTGGGTCAAAAATTTTTATTGAACTAGTCGAAAGTACGCAAAAAGATAAGACTTTTTGCCGAAGACACCATGCCCCGGAACCGACTCCTTCCCCTTCAAAATTGGGGACAAACGTGATTTTTGAAACTTTTCCTTAGGGAGCCCAAGACTTAGAAAATTTTCAAATTCTCGATTTTTCGATTGCGAGCTAGCGCTTTGCGGTCTTCGGCAATGTTGTAGATCTCGACGAGATAAGACTTTTTGGTAAAGGGACATTTTGCCCTCCGACCCCTCCTTCCCCCCGCAAATCGCCCACCAAAGTGCAATTTTTGCATTTTCACCTCTTTGCACGCACTGTTCGGCCCAAATGGCCACTTTCTATGGGTCTGAGCGCTTTGCGGTCTTCGGCAAACTTTTAGAGCGTACCAAGCCCTAATTATAATTCTTCTACACCACCTTCGTACCTCTTCATCCCTGGCCGCTATTCGCGTACCAAGGTAATTTTTGTTCATTTTGTCAACATTTTTCCTCTTTGACTGCTTATATCGGCCTTGCCATGAACCGATAGCGCTTCGCTGTGTTCTAACGTAAGTTAGTACTGCTCAATACCTTTCCAAATCATGTCTTAGATTGTCATTTGCTTGCATACAGCCGGAGCTATGAGCGATACCGTAAAAAGTACCGAAACTTGGAAAAATCCTTTGATCGCCCATATCCCCCCTTTGGGGGCCAGATATCGAAAAAAGTTCTGATTCAAAAAGTTGCGCATTAACGTGTTCTAGTTATGCCTAGAACATTTCACTTCGCTAGCTGGCCTGCAACTTAGCCGTAATTGGGATTTTAGGGTGTTCTTGGAGGGTCCATTTCCTGCGACTTGGTATCTTTTGGGCCCTATGTTTCTCTAATATCTCCACGAGTTTTCCAGGTAGCCTTCTCATACTTTCAGGGTGCCTAGAGCACCTCAAGACCTTTCCAACGCTATGCCGTTCGCCTCGCTCGGACATCTACAGCCGAAGTTATTCGAGGTACACTGTACCTTACCCTGTTTTCTCAGTACTTGGTCGAAAATTTCGATCAGCCATATGACCGACTTGGACAACCCTGAGCGGGTTGGCCCCATATAACTAAACTTTCGTCTCGTGTAGGCAAACTTATAAATGTTCCACGTCAACTCGCTATCTCGTACCGCCTTGACGGTATACTTGGTCCAAGGGCCATTTCCAGCGACTTGGTCGCAATTTCGCTCTAAGTTTCGCTAATACCTTCGTCCGTGGACATGGTGATTTTTTGTTCGTATTTTTCCTTGATAGTCCCACTCAAGACTATTCCAAATCACTTCTTAGCTTGTCGCTCAGTGCCATACAGCCTGAGTTATAATTCATGAAAGGTACCTCTACCAGTTTTTGCCATACTTGGGTGCAAACCATGAATCACCCATATCTCCACTTTGGAGGCCAGCTACCGCCTGGGCCACATATACTTTTTTGTTGGTCATACCATGCACTAAATATAATTGTTCTACGCCAACTTGCTATCTCTTCTCCAACTTGCCGTTATTCTTGGTCCAAGTCCCATTTCGTTCGTTTTTGGACCCATTTTGCTATATGATTCACTAATAGCTTCGGCCATGGACAAGCTGATTTTCTATTTTTATTTTTCCTCGATAGTTCCACCCAAAACCATTCCAAAACACAACGCAACTTGTCGCTCGGTGGCAAACTGACCGAGTTATAATTCATGAAAGGTACCTCAATTTGGTACACCACGTGGTCGGCCCAAAACATAAACCGACCAAACGACCGACTTGGAGCACCCTGACCGGGTTGGCCCCATATAATGAAAGTTGCGTCTTCCAACGTCCAACATATAAATATTCTACGACAAGTCGCTATCTCTTACCGGTCAGCCGGTATTCATCTTTCAAGGGTGATTTTGGTCAAGTGCCATTTCCTGCGACTTGGTCCCCGAATTGGACCATCATCACCTAATATCTCCGTGGTCTTTCAACTCAGCCTCATGAAACTTTCAGGGTAGATAGGTCTCCCCAAGACCTTTCCACCGGTATGCCGTTTGTCTTGCTCGGCCATCTACAGCCGAAGTTATTAATGGTACTTGGTACCTTACCCTGTTTTTTCCATACTTGTTCGTATTTGGGTACAAACTTTGGATCGCCCAAATCACCTTTTTGGAGGCCAGCCAGCGCCTTGGCCCCATATATTTTTTTGTTGGTCATATTATGCACAGTTTATAAATATTCTACGCCAACTTGCTAACTCGTCTCCAACTTGCCGTTATTCTTGGTCCAAGTCCCATTTCATTCGTTTTCGGACCCATTTTGCTATATGTTTCACTAATAGCTTCGGCCATTGACAAGCTGATTTTTTATTTGTATTTTTCCTTGATAGTCCCACTTAAGATCATTCCAAAACACAACGCAACTTGTCGCTCGGTGGCAAACTGACCGAGTTATAATTCATGAAAGGTACCTCTACCTGGTACAGCACATGGTCGGCATAAAACATAAACCGACCAAACGACCGACTTGGAGCACCCTGATCGGGTTGCTCCCATATAATGAAAGTTGCGTCTTTGCCCGCCCAACGTATGAATATTCTACGCCAAGTCGCTATCTCTTACCGGTAAGCCGGTATTCACCTTCCAAGGGTGATTTTGGTCAAGTGCCATTTCCTGCGACTTGGTCCCCGAATTGGACCATCATCACCTAATATCTCCGTGGTCTTTCAACTCAGCCTCATAAAACTTTCAGGGTAGATAGGTCTCCCCAAGACCTTTCCAACGGTGAGCCGTTTGCCTCGCTCGGCCATCTACAGCCGAAGTTATTAATGGTACTTGGTACCTTACCCTGTTTTTTCCATACTTGTTCGTACTTGGGTACAAACTTTGGATCGCCCATATCTCCACTTTGGAGGCCAGCTAGCACCTTGGCCCCATATACTTTTTTGTTGGTCATGCCATGCACCAAATATAATTGTTCTACGCCAACTTGCTATCTCTTCTCCAACTTGCCGTTATTCTTGGTCCAATTCCCATTTCATTCGTTTTTGGACCCATTTTGCTATATGTTTCACTAATAGCTTCGGCCATGGACAAGCTGATTTTCGATTGGTATTTTTCCTTGATAGTCCCACTCAAGACCATTCCAAAACACACCGCAGCTTGTCGCTCGGTGGCAAACTGACCAAGTTATAATTCATGAAAGGTACCTCAACTTGGCACACCACGTGGTCGGCCCAAACCATAAACCAACCAAACGACCGACTTGGAGCACCCTGACCGGGTTGGCCCCATATAATAAAAGTTGCGTCTCTACACGCCCAACTTATGAATATTCTACGCCAAGTCGCTATCTCTTACCGGTAAGCCGGTATTCACCTTCCAAGGGTGATTTTGGTCAAGCGCCATTTCCTGCGACTTGGTCCCCGAATTGGACCATCATCACCTAATATCTCCGTGGTCTTTCAACTCAGCCTCATGAAACTTTCAGGGTAGATAGGTCTCCCCAAGACCTTTCCAACGGTGAGCCGTTTGCCTCGCTCGGCCATCTACAGCCGAAGTTATTAATGGTACTTGGTACCTTACCCTGTTTTTTCCATACTTGTTCGTACTTGGGTACAAACTTTGGATCGCCCATATCTCCACTTTGGAGGCCAGCCAGCACCTTGGCCCCATATACTTTTTTGTTGGTGATACCATGCACCAAATATAATTGTTCTACGCAAGCTTGCTATCTCTTCTCCAACTTGCGGTTATTTTTGACTCAAGTCCCATTTCCATAGTTTTTGGTACCAATTTGCTCTATGTTTCGCTAATAGCTTCGCCCAAGGACTTTGTGATTTTTTGTTCGCATTTTTCCTAAATAGTCCCACTCAAGACTATTCCAAATCACACCTAAGCTTGTCGCTCAGTGCCATACAGCCAGAGTTTTAATTCATGAAAGGTACATCACCTTGGTACACCACGTGGTCGGTCCAAACCATCAACCAACCATATGACCGACTTCGAGTCGAGCTAGCGGCTAGGCTCAATATAATGAAATGCGTGTCTTGATGCGGGCTACTGACGGTCTGAACAATGTAGCTCGCTAGCTCGTCTCTAAACTTGTGTTTTGGTCGAATATTGGGTGTTCATGTACCACTTCGGGTAACATGGACTTTGGTGCAACTTTACCACTTGTGCACTTAATAACTTCCCGGTCATTCAAGTCTTTGCCTTCATACTTTCAGGGTAGTTAGGTCTCGTCGAGACCTTTCCATACATATGCCAAACTCATCGATCGGACATCTATAGCCCGAGTTATTCGCGGTACACCGTACCTTACCCTGTTTTTTCCTCAATTGGGTACAAACCTTGGAACACCCATATCGCCCCTTTAGAGACTAGCTGGCACGTTGGCCTCATATAATGATAAGTGCACCTCAACTAGGGCTACTGACGGTCAGAACATTTCAACTTGCTAGCTCGGGCCCACACTTGTGTTTTTCTCGAATATATGGTTCAAGTGTGCCACTTTGGGCACTTTTGGACATTTTGTCCCCACACAACTTTCTTGCCTTGGTAGATAGGGTCTTGTGATCTTGGGCAAAAAGATGCACCAAGATAAAGTCTAACTTTCGTTCTTGTACCGCAAAGCGCTATCTCAAACACCCGAGGAGATAGAAAGTGATTATGTTCGGTATATCGGTCTTCCATGGCCTACTATGGTAAACCCCTGCAGGTATGCAACCGAAGGTGCTTGGTACATGTATTTGGTGCAATATCGGTGCAAAGTAGGTGTTTCCTTGATCGGGCTATAACTTTCTTGGTTGATGTTGGATTGCTTTGCGGTCTTCGGGGGATAGTTAGGGAACATGTTGGCCAACATTTCCTTATTCCTCAGCCTGGCCGTACCTCTTACCGTCTAGGCGGTATACATGCTCTAAGTTGGAACTTGTGTTCCTTTGGGTAACTTCTCTGACTTTGACGCTTAATAACTTTCGTTCATATGCAGTCTAAGCTCTGCAACTCTCAGGAAAGCTAGTACTACTCATTTCCTTTCCATATCAGTCTTTGGCTTGTCGATCCGATGTCTACAGCCTTACTTATTCACGTTCCCTGTGAAGGTAGGTTTTTGCCCATTTTCCAGTTCATGTGGTAACATTCCCAGACTTTGCCGGCTTTCTCTTCATGTGGTAACTTGCTTGCTCATGTGGTAACTTGGAAGTGTATTTCTGACAGACCCAATCTGGGACTTAGCCGATTTTTCTCTTCATATCATATGGATCCATCACTAGGCCATCTTGCTTGCTTGTGTGGTAACTTTTAAGTGTATTTCTGACAGACCCAATCTGGGACTTAGCCGATTTTTCTCTTCATATTATATGGATCCTGGACTTAGCCGATTTTTCTCTTCATATCATATGGATCCATCACTAGGCCATCTTGCTTGCTTGTGTGGTAACTTGATAGTGTATTTCCGACAGACCCAATCTCGGACTTAGCCGATTTTTCTCTTCATATCATATGGATCCATCACTAGGCCATCTTGCTTGCTTGTGTGGTAACTTGGAAGTGTATTTCTGACAGACCCAATCTGGGACTTAGCCGATTTTTCTCTTCATATTATATGGATCCTGGACTTAGCCGATTTTTCTCTTCATATCATATGGATCCATCACTAGGCCATCTTGCTTGCTTGTGTGGTAACTTGGAAGTGTATTTCTGACAGACCCAATCTGGGACTTAGCCGATTTTTCTCTTCATATTATATGGATCCTGGACTTAGCCGATTTTTCTCTTCATATCATATGGATCCATCATTAGGCCATCTTGCTTGCTTGTGTGGTAACTTGATAGTGTATTTCCGACAGACCCAATCTCGGACTTAGCCGATTTTTCTCTTCATATTATATGGTTCCATCACTAGGCCATCTTGCTTGCTTGTGTGGTATCTTGAAAGTGTATGTCTGACAGACCCAATCTCGGACTTAGCCGATTTTTCTCTTCATATAATATGGATCCTGGACTTAGCCTGTTATTAGGTTATTATATATGGATCCTGGACTTAGCCGATTATTAGGTTATTATATATGGATCCTGGACTTAGCCGATTTTTCTCTTCATATAATATGGATCCGGGACTTAGCCGATTATTAGGTTATTATATATGGATCCTGGACTTAGCCGATATTTCTCTTCATATAATATGGATCCGGGACTTAGCCAATTTTTCTCTTCATATAATATATATCCGGGACTTAGCCGATTTTTCTCTTCATATAATATGGATCCGGGACTTAGCCAATTTTTCTCTTCATGTGGTAACGTATGCCAATCGCTCACAAGTCATGGGATAAGGGTACTTGTGTTCTTCCATCTTCTAAGTCCCGCACGGGGACATCGTGATCGCCCCAAGTCCGGAATAGCGCCAAGTCAAGCCCCACGGTGGCCGTGCAGGACCTGTTAGCGGCGGCCCCACTGACAGCACTAATCCGGACTTAGAAATTATATCTTTCTAATCGAACACCACACACGCAACACCACCATACCACCATCTCCTTGCAAGTACCTAAGTACCCGCAACTCCATGGTGAAGGCAATGTCACTCCATCACCAACCTCTTTGCATTGCAAGCACTTGCGTACCTACAACACTCCGAAGAAGGCAACGGCGCGCGATGCTCGACTCCACACACCTCACCACACCACACCACCGATGGCCAGCCAGAGAGCCAGCCCAGCTAAGGGCTAACCCACCAACCAACCACCAATGGCCTAGGCCAGCCGGATCCCACCTTCAAGTCCAAGCACAGCCAAGTGCAAGTACCGCCAAGTGTTCACCAACCAACCATCACACCAGGTCAGCCGGCCAGTACCCACCTTCAAGTGCCATTACCCTCGGGTGCAAGCCCAATCAAGTGTTAACCAACCAACCCGGCCAAGGCAGCCAACAGGCCGGCACCCTACAGCACCGACCCGCCATCACCACCTCAACCGTTGACCATGCAAGTGGCCTCGGACAACAGGTGACACCCGAAATACATCCGAAGAACGTATATCAAGTGTTTGCTCACCAAGTCCTCAACCAACCCCAAGTACCCGGAGGTACCCAGAGTGTTGGATCCGCCAACCCGTCCCGGCACTCCAAGTCCTTGCGAACCCAAAGTGTTTGCCCGGTAGGGCCATTGTTTCACAACGCTTGCGACCATGCAAGTGGCCTCGAACAAGGTGACAGGGGTATCTTCACCAAGTTCTCAACCAACCCCAAGTACCCGGAGGTACCCAGAGTGTTGGGTCCGCCAACCACTACCAGCACTCCAAGTCCTCGCGAACATAAAGTGTTTGCCCGGTAGGGCCATTAGACCACAACGCTTGCTAACCATGCAAGTGGTCTCGGACAACAGGTGACACCCGAAGTACATCCGGAGAGTGTACAACAAGTGTTTGTTCACCAAGTCCTCAACCAACCCCAAGTACCCGGAGGTACCCAGAGTGTTGGGTCCGCCAACCACTACCAGCACTCTAAGTCCTCGCGAACATAAAGTGTTTGCCCGGTAGGGCCATTAGACCACAACGCTTGCTAACCATGCAAGTGGTCTCGGACAACAGGCGATACCCGAAGTACATCCGAAGAGTGTATATCAAGTGTTTGTTCACCAAGTCCTCAACCAACCCCAAGTACCCGGAGGTACCCAGAGTGTTGGATCCGCAAACCCGTCCCGGCACTCCAAGTCCTTGCGAACCCAAAGTGTTTGCCCGGTAGGGCCATTGTATCACAACGCTTGCTACCATGCAAGTGGCCTCGGACAACAGGTGACACCCGAAGTACATCCGGAGAGTGTACAACAAGTGTTTGTTCACCAAGTCCTCAACCAACCCCAAGTACCCGGAGGTACCCAGAGTGTTGGATCCGCCAACCCGTCCCGGCACTCCAAGTCCTTGCGAACCC
>NW_026689848.1:0-2500 GCF_943734765.1 Anopheles ziemanni | reverse complement strand
TTTGTGTTCCTTTGGTCAACTTCCATACTTGAATCATTTGTGCTACCGCTGCTGCTTCGACGCTACTTTGACATCTTCGCTTCTATTTAAATAAATAAATAAGCTGAAGCTAGACATCAGTAAACACCACCACAGACACCACAAGCACGCCTTCTCCTCGTACTTCCGCCTCACGCGGGAACACGGACGCTCTAAATACTTCGAATTCCAATGCCAGTATATTGTAAACCACGGGTTCTTTAATGCTAGCGGGTCGTCGCGACCCTAGTTAACATCATGGTGCACGTCTCGTGACGGGTGTCACGGCGTAGTTAAATGTATGCGATACATTTCTCAAATATAAGCGCTCAGTCATCTGTACATCATGGTAGGTTCCCACGACGTGCAATATGCGTTCAACTTATCAATGTTCATGTGTCCTGCAGTTCACATTATGACGCGCAGTTAGCTGCGGTCTTCATCGATCCATGAGCCGAGTGATCCACTGCCGAGGGTGACTAACTTGCGTAAGCCGCCGCTGTGCGCGTATACCCGTTCCCCGTAGGGAGGAGCAAGCCGCCGCTTAGAGACGAAGCATAAAGTGTCCTCATTCCACATAGGGCAAGCTGGATGAATCCATTTTACCCAGGACGGCCGAAGCGGCGTGGACCAGGGGAGAACTGAACCTTATACTTCACACCACAGTAAGTCTACGTGTCCTCTTCCACATAGGGCAAGCTAGAACTAACTATCTTACCCAGGACTGCCGAAGCAGCGTGGACCAGGGGAGGAACACACTTTTCATGGAAACGTAAGGCATCCATGACTGCCATAACGTAAGCCGCCGCTGTGCGCGTATACCCGTTCCCCGTAGGGAGGAGCAAGCCGCCGCTTAGAGACGAAGCATAAAGTGTCCTCATTCCACATAGGGCAAGCTGGATGAATCCATTTTACCCAGGACGGCCGAAGCGGCGTGGACCAGGGGAGAACTGAACTTTATACTTCACACCACAGTAAGTCTACGTGTCCTCTTCCACATAGGGCAAGCTAGAACTAACTATCTTACCCAGGACTGCCGAAGCAGCGTGGACCAGGGGAGGAACACACTTTTCATAGAAACGTAAGGCATCCATGACTGCCATAGTGCGTAAGCCGCCGCTGTGCGCGTAAACCCGTTCCCCGTAGGGAGGAGTCAAGCCGCCGCTTAGAGACGAAGTATGAAGTGTCCTCTTCCACATAGGGCAAGCTAGAATGAACTATCTTACCCAGGACCGCCGAAGCAGCGTGGACCAGGGGAGAACTGAACTTTATACTTCACACCACAGTATTGAGTAATGTGCCCTCTTCCACATAGGGCAAGCTGGAATGTTCCATTTTACCCAGGACGGCCGAAGCGGCGTGGACCAGTGGAGGACTACACAATCATGAGGTTTGATATCGACTTGTGTGTTTCAATAGGATACCGATGGTATGGTTTGAACCGATTTGATTTAGCCATTCTGAAGTCATCACTTGGTTGAAGCGCTGAACTAGGGAGGCATCGTTTACATATATATTGGTTTTCGCATGCTCTACTAGGTTAATGTCATGAGGTTGGCTATCGAGCATGCCCAAGTGATGACTTGATTGTGTGCTTGCTTGAATTCTTCACATTTCATACCATCGGTTAGTTGTCGAATCATTCCTCGATCATAACCTTCGTTCTTGGTTCATGTATGCTCTCTTCCACATAGGGCAAGCTAGAATTAACTATCTTACCCAGGACCGCCGAAGCAGCGTGGACCAGGGGAGAACTATACTTTGTCTTGTATGCCCTCTTCCACATAGGGCAAGCTAGAACTAACTATCTTACCCAGGACCGCCGAAGCAGCGTGGACCAGTGGAGGACTATACTTTGTTCATAACACCACAGTATTGAGTAATGTGCCCTCTTCCACATAGGGCAAGCTAGAATGAACTATCTTACCCAGGACCGCCGGAGCAGTGTGGACCAGTGGAGGACTACACAATCATGAGGTTTGATATCGACTTGTGTGTTTCAATAGGGTACCGATGGTATGTTTTGAACCGATTTGATTTAGCCATTCTGAAGTCATCACTTGGTTGAAGCGCTGAACTAGGGAGGCATCGTTTACATTACTTGTATATATATTGGGTTTCGCATGCTCTACTAGGTTAATGTCATAGGGTTGGCTATCGAGCATGCCCAAGTGATGACTTGATTGTGTGCTTGCTTGAATTCTTCACATTTCATACCATCGGTTAGTTGTCGAATCATTCCTCGATCATAACCTTCGTTCTTGGTTCATGTATGCTCTCTTCCACATAGGGCAAGCTAGAATTAACTATCTTACCCAGGACCGCCGAAGCAGCGTGGACCAGGGGAGAACTATACTTTGTCTTGTATGCCCTCTTCCACATAGGGCAAGCTAGAATTAACTATCTTACCCAGGACTGCAAAGCAGCGTGGACCAGTGGAGGACTATACTTTGTTCATTACACCACAGTATTAAGTATGGTG
>NW_026689847.1:97500-119763 GCF_943734765.1 Anopheles ziemanni | reverse complement strand
ACTTTGATTGTCATAGTTGGACTACGACGGGGCATCCGACCATTGCTGATCGAACACCCCTGATTCACCATCTTTCGGGTAGGCGGTACGCGTACCTCCGGACGCGGAAGTCTCAACCCGGAGGTCTTGACTTTGATTGTCATAGTTGGACTACGACGGGGTATCCGACTCATCGAATACCCCAGAAGCACACCATCTTTCGGGTAGGCGGTACGCGTACCTCCGGACGCGGAAGTCTCAACCCGGAGGTCTTGACTTTGATTGTCATAGTTGGACTACGACGGGGTATCCGACTCATCGAATACCCCAGAAGCACACCATCTTTCGGGTAGGCGGTACGCGTACCTCCGGACGCGGAAAGTCTCAACCCGGAGGTCTTGACTTTGGTTGTCATAGTTGGACTATGACGGGGCATCCGACCATTGCTGATCGAACACCCCTGTTACACCATCTTTCGGATAGGCGGTGCGCGACACCACCGACGCGGAAAGTCTCAACCCGGAGGTCTTGACTTTGTATTGTTGGATAGTCCTCTTCCACTATAGGGCAAGCTGGAAATATTCCATTTTACCCAGGACTGCCGAGGCAGCGTGGACCAGGGGAGAACTTCACGGAATCTTCAGGCATCCATGATTGCCATAGTGCGTAAGCCGCCGCTGTGTGCGTCAACTCGTTCCCCGTGAGGAGGAGTCTAGCCGCCGCTAAAAGACGAAGCATTAAGTGTCCTCATTCCACTATAGGGCAAGCTAGAATGAACTATCTTACCCAGGACCGCCGAAGCAGCGTGGACCAGGCGAAGACTATACTTTATACTTCACACCACAGTATTGAGTACGACTTGCATAAAGCCCCTAATGAGAACCACGAGGGCTCTCTCAATGTAGAACCACGAGGGCTCTAGTACCGATTCTCTCGGTACGGCTTGGTCCGTGTTCCTTTATGCTTGTACTCGCGGAAAGTCTCAACCCGGAGGTCTTGACTTTGATTGTCATAGTTGGACTACGACGGGGCATCCGACCATTGCTGATCGAACACCCCTGATTCACCATCTTTCGGATAGGAGGTGCGCCCACCTCCGACGCGGAAGTCTCAACCCGGAGGTTCGGACTTAGAGTTTTTCCCATTTAAAAGTTTTTCTCTTAGCCATACTGAAGTCATCACTTGGTGAACGATTGAACTAGGGCGGGTTAATCGTTTATAGGTATCATGTGGTTTGCATGCTCTCTTAGGTTAAGGTCATGTGGTTGGCTATCGAGCATGCCCAAGTGATGACTTTGTTTCACGCTTGCTTGATTTCTTCAAGATTCCCTGTTATATAGTGTAATCATTCGAGAACAGGGAATCTTTGGTTTTGCTCAACAGGTATTGGATGTCAACTTGGTATCTAGATCGCATTAAGTCTCAACCCTTAGGTTCGGACTTGTATAGTGACATCTTGTTACGGTCTTGAGTCTCAACCCGCAGGTTCGGACTACTTAGTGTTTGATCGAATATAATATGGCAACTTGTGCCTAAGTCTCAACCCGCAGGTTCGGACTTCTGTTTATTTGGCCAATGTATGTATAAGGCAACTTGTGCCTAAGTCTCAACCCGCAGGTTCGGACTTGT
Source organism: Anopheles ziemanni (assembly GCF_943734765.1). Classification (NCBI taxonomy): domain Eukaryota; kingdom Metazoa; phylum Arthropoda; class Insecta; order Diptera; family Culicidae; genus Anopheles; species Anopheles ziemanni. The sequence continues at coordinate 118,155 of NW_026689847.1, read as the reverse complement.
GTATTTGTTCGAAGTCATGTATAAGGCAACGTGTGCCTAAGTCTCAACCCGCAGGTTCGGACTTGTTAGTGTTTCGTCAACTTTCATATGGCAACTTGTGCCTAAGTCTCAACCCGCAGGTTCGGACTTGTGTATTTGTTCGAAGTCATGTATAAGGCAACTTGTGCCTAAGTCTCAACCCGCAGGTTCGGACTTGTGTATTTGTTCGAAGTCATGTATAAGGCAACTTGTGCCTAAGTCTCAACCCGCAGGTTCGGACTTCATAGTGTTTCGTCAATGTTCATATGGCAACTTGTGCCTAAGTCTCAACCCGCAGGTTCGGACTTCTATAGTGTTTCGTCAATTATCATATGGCAACTTGTGCCGAAGTCTCAACCCGCAGGTTCGGACTTCTGGAAGGATCACTTGGCCACTAATGATCCTTCCGCAGGTTCACCTACGGAAACCTTGTTACGACTTTTACTTCCTCTAAATCATCAAGTTCGGTCAACTTCGATAAAGCAGACGCGGTTCACGAGGATCCAGCGAACGATCATCTCCAAAGACCTCACTAAATAATCCATCGGTAGTAGCGACGGGCGGTGTGTACAAAGGGCAGGGACGTATTCAACGCTGGCTGATGACCAGCACTTACTAGAAGTTCCGAGTTCATATGGACCATTGCAATCCATAATCCCTACTAAGTGAGTATTTGAGTGATTTCCCGTTCCTCTCGGAATAGGAGACACGCTGCTACCCACATTGTAGCACGCGTGTAGCCCAGAACATCTAAGGGCATCACGGACCTGTTATCGCTCGATCTCATTTTGCTAAACACAAATTGTCCTGCTAAGCAGCGTACCGTAAGTGCACTTGCGCACACGAACAGCGAAGGTGTCAGGTCATACTCCACCGAAAGGTCCTAACCCGTTCCAATCGGCATCGACGCATTAACGCTGACTGCGTTCTAGTTAGCATATGTGAGTCACGTTCGTTATCGGAATTAACCAGACAAATCAATCCACGAACTAAGAACGGCCATGCACCACTACCCTTAAATTTGAGAAAGAGCTATTAATCTGTCTCACCTCCATAAGTTCGGACCTGGTAAGTTTTCCCGTGTTGAGTCAAATTGAACCGCAAGCTCCATTTCATTGTGGTGCCCTTCCGTCAATTCCTTTAAGTTTCAACTTTGCAACCATACTTCCCCCGGAACCTGACTTTGGTTTCCCGGAAGCTACTGAGAGCACCTGGTTGTAGCGTCTCCCAATTGCTAGTTGGCATCGTTTACGGTTAGAACTAGGGCGGTATCTAATCGCCTTCGATCCTCTAACTTTCGTTCTTGATTAAAGAAAGCATCCTTGACAAATGCCTTCGCTTTAGTTAGTCTTACGACGGTCTACGAATTTCACCTCTCGCGCCGTAATACTAGTGTCCCCAACTACTTCTGTTAATCATTACCTCCGGTCTGAGTACAAACCAATGAAAGATTAGACCAAGGTCGTATTCCATTATTCCATGCAAGATTATTCTAGGGCGTTTGGGCACCCTGCTTTAAGCACTCTAATTTGTTCAAGGTAAACGTGAGCGGTCGAGCTCTATGTTACACTTGCACCCGTTGAAGGGCACACCATGACACAGACTTGGTGCCCTACCACACCATTGAGTCGCAACCAGATTCCGACTTGGCCCACCGACCACGGGTTGACCGGGTCGGCGGAGCCGGACTGTGTTGGACAAGTATCAACTTCGAACGTTTTAACCGCAACAATTTTAATATACGCTAGTGGAGCTGGAATTACCGCGGCTGCTGGCACCAGACTTGCCCTCCACTTGATCCTCGTAGAAGGATTTATGCTCTACTCATTCCAATTATGAAACATCATTAAAGAGTTTCATATTGTTATTTCTCGTCACTACCTCCCCGTCCCGGGATTGGGTAATTTACGCGCCTGCTGCCTTCCTTGGATGTGGTAGCCATTTCTCAGGCTCCCTCTCCGGAATCGAACCCTGATTCCCCGTTACCCGTTGCAACCATGGTAGTCCTCTATACTACCATCCATAGTTGATAGGGCAGATATTTGCGAGATCTGTCGTCGGTGCGAGACCATACGATCAGCATCATTATCCAGACTTCAACTCAATGACACGGAGAACCCGCGATTGGTTTGACTAATAAGTGCACCAGTTCCCGCGAGGGTCCTGGCATGTTGCATGTATTAGCTCTAGATTTTCCACAGTTATCCAAGTAACTAGGTTGATGATCTCGTAAATTATAGCTGTTATACTGAGCCTTATGCGGTTTCACATTAAATCTGTTTGTACTTAGACATGCATGGCTTAACCTTTGAGACGAGCGTATATTACTGGTAGGATCAACCAGAATTCCGACTTTGCGTTCGAATGTTCATTGTCCCATTGCACCCGGAGGAGCAAACACCACGTTCTATATGTTGTCAAGTCCGGTAGCACACGGGAGGCGAGCCCCCGTGCGAACCTCATTGCCCTCGTATCACACACACACCCGATGCACCGGACAGGCACTTGAGCGGCATTCGACTCCGCTAAGCGCTCGTGCGCCCGATTGTGCATGCGCTGACGGGGCCTTCATACCCCTACCACAGCGACCTTATGCCAAACTTCCATGAATACTTAGGTGAGCTGACAAGGGCCTTCATTTCCCTACCATCAACTAAAGGACACGCTAGGCGCGTCCGATCATTGCAACTGCGGGGCTTTCATACCCCAATCACCACAGTACGCAATTCACCAGAGTTTAATCACAACCCCCCCGGACATGGCACACTATTAACTTGCAACAAAACTTAGTGTGTGCCGGGCACATCGGTTCCACAAAATCATTCCCGATGTACCCCAATTGGGGTTGCGAACGCATTCACGGTCCTCTGACACACCCAACCAAGCGTGGATACTACATACCTCAAACACCCAGTACACTAACAGACAAATCAACATATGGTTGCTTTCCCCCAGACATTTGCCAATCACTTGGCACCCGGACGGGAACTCGCTCCTGATTGCGCCATTGCCACCCATTTGCCAAGAGCGAGTTCTGTATGTAGATTTCATTTGGAAAGACAACCGTGTACTGGATATTCTATCCGACGATTACAGATGACGAGTACGAGACTCGACTACACTCACGGATAATACATTTTGGGTCGAGATTGCTTTCGGGGTTTTCGATTGGTCTTGCGCTTGTAAACGTATAACTTTGACTTGTGGTAACCTCGGTATGTTAGTCGATCACGTGGTTGTGAACTGGGTAGGGGTGAGCAATCTGTTCACTTGCACTCTGGGTAGGAATATGGTGAGCGCTATAGGTTAAAGATCATGGTATGGTTCCATCGTGATGACTTTCGCTAGATAGTAGTATGTTTGGATAGTTATAACGTTTTTGGCCATTTGTTCATAGTGTTCGGTTCATTCAGGAATTCGATTGGTCTTTGCTTCACACACGTGGTCGATCACTTGGATGTGAACTAGGGTGAGATTAAGGTGTTCACTAGTGCTCTTCGGTTTTGGATCAGTAATGAGCACTTGATTGGTTTCGCATAATATGTATCCATAGTGATGACTCTTTCCAGCTTAAGATTTCGTTACCGGTTTCGAATCCTCCCCACGTTCGCTTTTACTTGGTTAGGTTTTCGAGTGTAGATTTGAAAGCAATCTCATGTATGTATCCCATCTGATATAAGCCACTGACAGTTCATGTCACCTCGTTCAACTCTCGCTGGGTCACAGAAGTATGTTACTGCGCCCATTATCCCTACTCGGATAGGTTCGGTTCGTTCGTTTTATACTACGGTGAGTAAACTCAATTTGTGCATCGCATAGCCATGGAAAGCAAGCTTTCGCGGGCCTCTTCGACTGTTTTGATACGAGCTGTGCCCGTGATGCTTGTCATCCCAGGATACTAGACCCCTTTGGACGACCGCATGACCATCAGAAAGTAAATTCCACGTTCGATTTGGGGTGTGAACCCCGAACATAAAGTCTTTGTGTAGAACCACGAGGGCTCTATAGTACCGATTCTCTCGGTACGCTTGGTCCGTGTTCCTTTATGTTCGTACTCTTGTGAATAAGATTCACGTTCGTTTTGGGATATTTGCTACTGTCACCGTTTGAGTACTATGGGGCTTGAACCCCTAACATAAAGTCTTTGTGTAGAACCACGAGGGTTCTATAGTACCGATTCTCTCGGTACGCTTGGTCCGTGTTCCTTTATGTTCGTACTCTTGTGTGTATAATATTCATGTTCGGTTTGGGATATTTGCTACTTTCACCAGGGTCCCGTTCTTCATACAAGTCTGCCTTGCTAATGTGGTAACTTTATAGTGTAGTTCTGACATCCCAATTTTGGGACTTAGCCGATTTTTCGTATATTTCCATATGACCCATAGGGTCCCTTTCTTCATACAAGCTTGCCTAGCGCGATCGGTCAAAACTTGTCTTACTATTCGATTGGTCTTCGCACTTTCACCCTAGGCAGTTCGCCTAGGTCTGTCTTCTTGAGGAGGCCAAAACCCGAAATAAGGAGGTTCGGCCGACCCTGAAACCTCCCCTGTCTGAACTACACTAACCCGATTTTTCAGGGTCCTCAGCGCCATACAACTTTGCCTAGGTCACTTGTACTCTTGACTTAGGCCATCCGACTTGGTCCGTGTTTCTTCCTAGGGTTCACCTAGGTACTTTGCCTTGCTTGATGTGGTAACTTTTTAGTGTAGTTCTGACATCCCAATTTTGGGACTTAGCCGATTTTTCATGAATTTCCATATGACCCTAAGGGTCCCTTTCTTCATACAAGCTTGCCTAGGGCGATCGGTCAAAACTTGTCTTACTATTCGATTGGTCTTCGCAGTTTCACCCTAGGCAATTCGCCTAGGTCTGTCTTCTTGAGGAGGCCAAAACCCGAAATAAGGAGGTCCAGCCGACCCTGAAACCTCCCCTGTCTTAACTACACTAACCCGATTTTTCAGGGTCCTCAGCGCCATACAACTTTGCCTAGGTCACTTATACTCTTGACTTAGGCCATCTGACTTGGTCCGTGTTTCTTCCTAGGGTTCACCTAGGTACTTTGCCTTGCTTGATGTGGTAACTTTATAGTGTAGTTCTGACATCCCAATTTTGGGACTTAGCCGATTTTTCATGAATTTCCATATGACCCTAAGGGTCCCTTTCTTCATACAAGCTTGCCTAGGGCGATCGGTCAAAACTTGTCTTACTATTCGATTGGTCTTCGCACTTTCACCCTAGGCAGTTTGCCTAGGTGTAGCTTCTTGAGGAGGTCAAAACCCAAAATAAGGAGGTTCAGCCGACCCAAAAACCTCCCCTGTCTGAACTACACTAACCCGATTTTTCAGGGTCCTCAGCGCCATACAACTTTGCCTAGGTCACTTGTACTCTTGACTTAGGCCATCTGACTTGGTCCGTGTTTCTTCTTAGGGTTCACCTAGGTACTTTGCCTTGCTTGATGTGGTAACTTTTTAGTGTAGTTCAGACATCCCAATTTTGGGACTTAGCCGATTTTTCATGTATTTCCATATGACCCATAGGGTCCCTTTCTTCATACAAGCTTGCCTAGGGCGATCGGTCAAAACTTGTCTTACTATTCGATTGGTCTTCGCACTTTCACCCTAGGCAGTTTGCCTAGGTGTAGCTTCTTGAGGAGGTCAAAACCCAAAATAAGGAGGTTCAGCCGACCCAAAAACCTCCCCTGTCTAAACTACACTAACCAGATTTTTCAGGGTCCTCACCGTCATACAACTTTGCCTAGGTCACTTGCACTCTTGACTTAGGCCATCTGACTTGGTCCGTGTTTCTTCCTAGGGTTCACCTAGGTACTTTGCCTTGCTTGATGTGGTAACTTTTTAGTGTAGTTCTGACATCCCAATTTTGGGACTTAGCCGATTTTTCATGTATTTCCATATGACCCATAGGGTCCCTTTCTTCATACAAGCTTGCCTAGGGCGATCGGTCAAAACTTGTCTTACTATTCGATTGGTCTTCGCACTTTCACCCTAGGCAGTTTGCCTAGGTGTAGCTTCTTGAGGAGGTCAAAACCCAAAATAAGGAGGTTCAGCCGACCCAAAAACCTCCCCTGTCTAAACTACACTAACCAGATTTTTCAGGGTCCTCACCGTCATACAACTTTGCCTAGGTCACTTGTTCTCTTGACTTAGGCCATCTGACTTGGTCCGTGTTTCTTGCTAGGGTTCACCTAGGTACTTTGCCTTGCTTGATGTGGTAACTTTTTAGTGTAGTTCAGACATCCCAATTTTGGGACTTAGCCGATTTTTCATGTATTTCCATATGACCCTTAGGGTCCCTTTCTTCATACAAGCTTGCCTAGGGCGATCGGTCAAAACTTGTCTTACTATTCGATTGGTCTTCGCACTTTCACCCTAGGCAGTTTGCCTAGGTGTAGCTTCTTGATGAGGCCAAAACCCAAAATAAGGGGGTTCGGCCGACCCAAAAACCTACCCTGTCTAAACTACACTAACCAGATTTTTCAGGGTCCTCAGCGCCATACAACTTTGCCTAGGTCACTTGTTCTATTGTCTTAGGCCATCTGACTTGGTCCGTGTTTCTTCCTAGGGTTCACCTAGGTACTTTGCCTTGCTTGGTGTGGTAACTTTTTAGTGTAGTTCTGACATCCTCATTTTGGGACTTAGCCGATTTTTCGTAAAATACCATATGACCCATATGGGTCCTTTCCTTCATATAAGTTTGCCTTGCTTGGTATGGTAACATTTGAGTGTAGTTCTGACATCATCATTTTGGGACTTAGCCGATTTTTCGTAAAATACCATATGACCCATATGGGTCCTTTGCTTCATATAAGTTTGCCTTGCTTGGTGTGGTAACATTTGAGTGTAGTTCTGACATCCCCATTTTGGGACTTAGCCGATTTTTCAATCAATACCATATGACCCATCAGGGTCCTTTGCTTCATATAAGTTTGCCTTGCTTGGTGTGGTAACATTTGAGTGTAGTTCTGACATCCCCATTTTGGGACTTAGCCGATTTTTCAATCAATACCATATGACCCATCAGGGTCCTTTGCTTCATATAAGTTTGCCTTGCTTGGTGTGGTAACATTTGAGTGTAGTTCTGACATCCCCATTTTGGGACTTAGCCGATTTTTCGATCCATCCTATATGACCCATCAGGGTCCTTTTTCTTCATATAAGTTTCCCAAGACTTAGTGCTTTTTACCTTTGGACACCAATATCACCCTTACGGGTTTCTTTGATCTTCTCACTTTGTATTGACCAAATGTAGGTCTTGCCATGCCAAACATATAATTGTTCTACACCAAGTCTCTATCTCGTACCGCCAGCTCGGTACATTCGATCAACCTGCCCTTAAGGCACCCGGGACTTAGCCATTTTTTCACATTTTTCATGATTTTGAGGCAACTTTTCTCGACTTTGTCACCTTATATCACCAAGATCCTTTCCCTTTAGCGCTTCACTCTGTTCGTATGATATTTAGCGCTGACTATCACCTTTCTATCGCTGACCTCAACTTCTTATTCGGTGCCATAGAGCCAGAGATATTTGGTGTATGCTGTTATAAGGGAAGTTTGTCACTTTTTCAAAGGCCCACTTTGGGACGCCCATATCTCACCTTCACGTATCTTCGATCTTCTTGTCGTCTATGGACGAAACTTAGGTCTTGTATTGGCCAACTTATAAATGTTCTACGGCCAAGCCGTATCTCTTACCGCCAGCCCGGTATTCATGGACTTAGTCGGATTTTCGCCTCTCGTGGTAACAATTTCTGACTTTGACTCACAATAACACCCGAACGGTCACATGCTAGCGCTTTGCTTGGTAGGAATTATAGTTAGCGCTACCTTTTCTCTTTCCATCGATACCTTGTTCGTTCCATTCCATGCCATACAGCCGAAGTTATGATGTTTCCCGTTTTCCATATCATGTGGAGCTTATGCTCTGGGAAAACCATCTAACACCTGTACCACCCTTTTGGGTACCACCGATCTCGTCACTATGTTCGGGCCAAATATAGGTTATAACATGCCCAACATATAATTGTTCTACACCAAGTCTCTATCTCTTACCGCCTGCTCGGTATTTTACTCGTAAGTCCAAATTTCACAACTTGTACTTTTTGGCCCAATGTACTCGAGTTTCAATTTTGGTAACATTTTTCGACTTTGACACTTAATAACTTCCAAACCATGCTAGTTAGACGTTTGCTTTCTTCTAGTCGTATCTAGCGCTGGGTGTTACCTTTCCAAAACATATCCTAGCTTAACAATCCATGCCATACAGCCGGAGCTATACGGTGCACAAGTCAAATCCATTTTAGCCATGTTTCATTTTTGCCAATTTTTGACCACTCGTATCACCCTTCCAGAGTGGTCCGATCTTCTCGCTGTCTATGGACGACTTTTAGGTCTCGTAGAGGCAAACTTATAAGTATTCCACGTCAACCCGCTATCTCTTACCGCCTGCTCGGTATTCTTGGTCTTGTGTGATTTTTGGAAATTTTGGTATTATTTTTCCACTTTGTCGCTTAATAACTCAGTTTTGCTCAACACTTAGCGCTTCGGTTGTTTGGGATTATAGTTAGCGCTCGGTTCGACCTTTCCAACACTGATCTTAGCTTGTCGATCCGTTCCATACAGCCTGAGTTATTCGCGATACCGTGTTTCAACCCATTTCTCAAGTCTCGTTTTGGTCCAACTTTGAACCAGCCATATCACCCTGATGGGTACCTCCGATCTTCTCGCTCTATATTGGCCAAAGTTAGGTCTTGTGGTAACGTACTTATGATTGTTCTACGCCGTGTTCGTAGCTCTTATCGTTCGCCCGCTATTTTCGATCATAAGGTGAATTTTCGCCTCTAAACCACCATTTTTCACCTTTGCCCTCTAATATGACCGACTTGCTCAACACCTAGCGCTTCGCTTGGTAGGACACATAGCTAGCGCTCGTCAAGACCTTTCCAACGCATATCCAAGCTTTCCGATCCGAGCCATACAGCCTGAGCTATAGGCGATACCGTTTTTCCCATTTTCTTGGTCACATGCACTTTAGGGTACCCCTTTTTGCCTTTGACCCTTAATACCTCCTCCGGGTCACTAGTAGGCGCTTAGCTTGGTAGGAAACATAGCTAGAGCAGGCCTTCACCTTTCCAAAACTGCCGAAAGTGTACCGATCCGACATCTAGAACCAAAGTTATGGTCATTCCCATCATGCTCTACTTTCATGGTCAACCTCCACCAAGCACACCTAGGTTGGACCAACTTTCACCAACTCATCTCGAACCCCAAATTTGCTTCGACCTACTAGGTTTCCCTAGTAAAGTGGCCAAAACATCCATTACAACACGACTGGTCTTTCTGGTGGTCGACCTAGGCGACTTTGTTCGACGACCACCACCCCATAGAACTAAAAGACGTCCCTTGATACGCACCACCGATACATTTTCCGGCCTGTCTAAACTACACTCATCGAAATTTTTTTGGGTCCCCACCGTCATACAAGTTTGCCTAGGTCAAGTTTTTCTTCCGGATCGGCCGCGGACCTCACTTTTCATTATCTAGGGAGGCCATAGGGCCCCAAAAGGGGTTTTTTAAAATTTTCGACACTTTCGACTTTGGTCGGATTTTTTCCGATTTTGGTCCGACCTAGGGACTTGTTGGTCCAAGGAGCCTCGGGACCAAACTTTTTTCTCAGGGGTCCCTACCTCCATACAACTTTGCCTAGGTCAATTTTTTGTTCCAAATCGACCTCGGATTTCACTTTTCAATATCTGGGGCTCGTGTAGAGTCCGAATATGAGGTTTTCTCATTTTTCGACATTTTCGACTTTTTTCGACTTTTTTCGGGTTTTTCGACCTAGGGGTCCGCCGAACAATTTTTGGGTCAAAAATTTTTATTGAACTAGTCGAAAGTACGCAAAAAGATAAGACTTTTTGCCGAAGACACCATGCCCCGGAACCGACTCCTTCCCCTTCAAAATTGGGGACAAACGTGATTTTTGAAACTTTTCCTTAGGGAGCCCAAGACTTAGAAAATTTTCAAATTCTCGATTTTTCGATTGCGAGCTAGCGTTTTGCGGTCTTCGGCAATGTTGTAGATCTCGACGAGATAAGACTTTTTGGTCAAGGGACATTTTGCCCTCCGACCCCTCCTTCCCCCCGCAAATCGCCCCCCAAAGTGCAATTTTTGCATTTTCACCTCTTTGCACGCACTGTTCGGCCCAAATGGCCACTTTCTATGGGTCTGAGCGCTTTGCGGTCTTCGGCAAACTTTTAGAGCGTACCAAGCCCTAATTATAATTGTTCTACACCACCTTCGTACCTCTTCATCCCTGGCCGCTATTCGCGTACCAAGGTAATTTTTGTTCATTTTGTCAACATTTTTCATCTTTGACTGCTTCTATCGGCCTTGCCATGAACCGATAGCGCTTCGCTGTGTTCTAACGTAAGTTAGTACTACTCATTACCTTTCCAAATCATGTCTTAGATTGTCATTTGCTTGCATACAGCCGGAGCTATGAGCGATACCGTAAAAAGTACCGAAACTTGGAAAAATCCTTGGATCGCCCATATCCCCCCTTTGGGGACCAGATATCGAAAAAAGTTCTGATTCATAAAGTTGCGCCTTAACGTGTTCTAGTTATGCCTAGAACATTTCACTTCGCTAGCTGGCCTGCAACTTAGCCGTAATTGGGATTTTAGGGTGTTCAAGGAGGGCCCATTTCCTGCGACTTGGTATCTTTTGGGCCCTATGTTTCTCTAATATCTCCACGAGTTTTCCAGATAGCTTTCTCATACTTTCAGGGTGCCTAGAGCACCTCAAGACCTTTCCAACGCTATGCCGTTTGCTTCGCTCGGACATCTACAGCCGAAGTTATTCGAGGTACACTGTACCTTACCCTGTTTTCTCAGTACTTGGTCGAAAATTTCGATCAGCCATATGACCGACTTGGACAACCCTGAGCGGGTTGGCCCCATATAACTAAACTTTCGTCTCGTGGAGGCAAACTTATAAATATTCCACGTCAACTCGCTATCTCGTACCGCCTTGACGGTATACTTGGTCCAAGGGCCATTTCCAGCGACTTGGTCGCAATTTCGCTCTAAGTTTCGCTAATACCTTCGTCCGTGGACATGGTGATTTTTTGTTCGTATTTTTCCTTGATAGTCCCACTCAAGACTATTCCATACCAGAGCAAAGCGTCCCGCTAAGTGCCATACAGCCTGAGCAGTAATTCATGAAAGGTACCTCTACCAGTTTTTGCCATACATGGGTACAAACATTGGATCGCCCATATCTCCACTTTGGAGGCCAGCCAGCACCTTAGCCCCATATACTTTTTTGTTGGTCATACCATGCACCAAATATAATTGTTCTACGCCAACTTGCTATCTCTTCTCCAACTTGCCGTTATTCTTGGTACAAGTCCCATTTCCATAGTTTTTGGTACCAATTTGCTCTATGTTTCGCTAATAGCTTCGGCCATGGACAAGCTGATTTTCTATTTGTATTTTTCCTTGATAGTCCCACTCAAGACCATTCCAAAACACACCGCAACTTGTCGCTCGGTGGCAAACTGACCGAGTTATAATTCATGAAAAGTACCTCAACTTGGTACACCACGTGGTCGGCCCAACCCATAAACCGACCAAACGACCGACTTGGAGCACCCTGACCGGGTTGCTTCCATATAATGAAAGTTGCGTCTCTACACGCCCAACTTATGAATATTCTACGCCAAGTCGCTATCTCTTACCGGTAAGCCGGTATTCACCTTCCAAGGGTGATTTTGGTCAAGTGCCATTTCCTGCGACTTGGTCCCCGAATTGGACCATCATCACCTAATATCTCCGTGGTCTTTCAACTCAGCCTCATGAAACTGTCAGGGTAGATAGGTCTCCCCAAGACCTTTCCAACGGTATGCCGTTTGCCTCAATCGGCCATCTACAGCCGAAGTTATTCATGGTACTTGGTACCTTACCCTGTTTTTTCCATACTTGTTCGTACGTGGGTACACACTTTGTATCGCCCATATCACCACTTTGGAGGCCAGCCAGCACCTTGGCCCCATATACTTTTTTGTTGGTCATACCATGCACCAAATATAATTGTACTACGTCAACTTGCTATCTCTTCTCCAACTTGCCGTTATTCTTGGTCCAAGTCCCATTTCATTCGTTTTTGGACCCATTTTGCTATATGTTTCACTAATAGCTTCGGCCATGGACAAGCTGATTTTCTATTTGTATTTTTGCTTGATAGTCCCACTCAAGACCATTCCAAATCACACCGGAACTTGTCGCTCGGTGGCAAACTGACCGAGTTATAATTCATGAAAGGTACCTCAACTTGGTACACCACGTGGTCGGCCCAAACCATAAACCGACCAAACGACCGACTTGGAGCACCCTGACCGGGTTGGCCCCATATAATGAAAGTTGCGTCTCTACACGCCCAACTTATAATTGTTCTACACCAAGTCTCTATCTCTTACCGCCTGCTCGGTATTTTACTCGTAAGTCCAAATTTCACAACTTGTACTTTTTGGCCCAATGTACTCGAGTTTCAATTTTGGTAACATTTTTCGACTTTGTCGTTTAATAACTTCCAAATCATGCTAGTTAGCGCTTTGCTTTCTTCTAGTCGTATCTAGCGCTGGGTGTTACCTTTCCAAAACATATCCTAGCTTTACAATCCATGCCATACAGCCGGAGCTACATGGTGCACAAGTCAAATCCATTTTAGCCATGTTTCATTTTTGCCTATTTTTGACCACTCGTATCACCCTTCCAGAGTGGTCCGATCTTCTCGCTGTCTATGGCCGACTTTTAGGTCTCGTAGAGGCAAACTTATAAGTATTCTACGTCAACCCGCTATCTCTTACCGCCTGCTCGGTATTCTTGGTCTTGTGTGATTTTTGGCCATTTTGGTATTATTTTTCCACTTTGTCGCTTAATAACTCAGTTTTGCTCAACACTTAGCGCTTCGGTTGTTTGGGATTATAGTTAGCGCTCGGTTCGACCTTTCCAACACTGATCTTAGCTTTTCGATCCGTTCCATACAGCCTGAGTTATTCGCGATACCGTGTTTCAACCCATTTCTCAAGTCTCGTTTTGGTCCAACTTTGAACCAGCCATATCACCCTGATGGGTACCTCCGATCTTCTCGCTCTATATTGGCCAAAGTTAGGTCTTGTGGTAACGTACTTATGATTGTTCTACGCCGTGTTCGTAGCTCTTATCGTTCGCCCGCTATTTTCGATCATAAGGTGAATTTTCGCCTCTAAACCACCATTTTTCACCTTTGCCCTCTAATATGACCGACTTGCTCAACACCTAGCGCTTCGCTTGGTAGGACACATAGCTAGCGCTCGTCAAGACCTTTCCAACGCATATCCAAGCTTTCCGATCCGAGCCATACAGCCTGAGCTATAGGCGATACCGTTTTTCCCATTTTCTTGGTCACATGCACTTTAGGGTACCCCTTTTTGCCTTTGACCCTTAATACCTCCTCCGGGTCACTAGTAGGCGCTTAGCTTGGTAGGAAACATAGCTAGAGCAGGCCTTCACCTTTCCAAAACTGCCTCAAGTGTACCGATCCGACATCTAGAACCAAAGTTATGGTCATTCCTATCATGCTCTACTTTCATGGTCAACCTCCACCAAGCACACCTAGGTTGGACCAACTTTCACCAACTCATCTCGAACCCCAAATTTGCTTCGACCTACTAGGTTTCCCTAGTAAAGTGGTCAAAACATCCATTACAACACGACTGGTCTTTCTGGTGGTCGACCTAGGCGACTTTGTTCGACGACCACCACCCCATGGAACTAAAAGACGTCCCTTGATACGGACCACCGATACATTTTCCGGCCTGTCTAAACTACACTCATCGAAATTTTTTTGGGTCCCCACCGTCATACAAGTTTGCCTAGGTCAAGTTTTTCTTCCGGATCGGCCGCGGACCTCACTTTTCATTATCTAGGGAGGCCATAGGGCCCCAAAAGGGGTTTTTTAAAATTTTCGACACTTTCGACTTTGGTCGGATTTTTTCCGATTTTGGTCCGACCTAGGGACTTGGTGGTCCAAGGAGCCTCGGGACCAAACTTTTTTCGCAGGGGTCCCTACCTCCATACAACTTTGCCTAGGTCAATTTTTTGTTCCAAATCGACCGCGGATTTCACTTTTCAATATCTGGGGCTCGTGTAGAGTCCGAATATGAGGTTTTCTCATTTTTCGACATTTTCGACTTTTTTCGACTTTTTTCGGGTTTTTCGACCTAGGGGTCCGCCGAACAAATTTTGGGTCAAAAATTTTTATTGAACTAGTCGAAAGTACGCAAAAAGATAAGACTTTTTGCCGAAGACACCATGCCCCGGAACCGACTCCTTCCCCTTCAAAATTGGGGACAAACGTGATTTTTGAAACTTTTCCTTAGGGAGCCCAAGACTTAGAAAATTTTCAAATTCTCGATTTTTCGATTGCGAGCTAGCGCTTTGCGGACTTCGGCAATGTTGTAGATCTCGACGAGATAAGACTTTTTGGTCAAGGGACATTTTGCCCTCCGACCCCTCCTTCTCCCCGCAAATCGCCCCACAAAGTGCAATTTTTGCATTTTCACCTCTTTGCACGCACTGTTCGGCCCAAATGGCCACTTTCTATGGGTGTGAGCGCTTTGCGGTCTTCGGCAAACTTTTAGAGCGTACCAAGCCCTAATTATAATTCTTCTACACCACCTTCGTACCTCTTCATCCCTGGCCGCTATTCGCGTACCAAGGTAATTTTTGTTCATTTTGTCAACATTTTTCATCTTTGACTGCTTATATCGGCCTTGCCATGAACCGATAGCGCTTCGCTGTGTTCTAACGTAAGTTAGTACTGCTCAATACCTTTCCAAATCATGTCTTAGATTGTCATTTGCTTGCATACAGCCGGAGCTATGAGCGATACCGTAAAAAGTACCGAAACTTGGAAAAATCCTTTGATCGCCCATATCCCCCCTTTGGGGGCCAGATATCGAAAAAAGTTCTGATTCAAAAAGTTGCGCATTAACGTGTTCTAGTTATGCCTAGAACATTTCACTTCGCTAGCTGGCCTGCAACTTAGCCGTAATTGGGATTTTAGGGTGTTCTTGGAGGGCCCATTTCCTGCGACTTGGTATCTTTTGGGCCCAATGTTTCTCTAATATCTCCACGAGTTTTCCAGATAGCCTTTTCAAACTTTCAGGGTGCCTAGAACACCTCAAGACCTTTCCAACGCTATGCCGTTTGCCTCGCTCGGACATCTACAGCCAAAGTTATTCGAGGTACACGGTACCTTACCCTGTTTTCTCAGTACTTGGTCGAAAATTTCGATCAGCCATATGACCGACTTGGACAACCCTGAGCGGGTTGGCCCCATATAACTAAACTTTTGTCTCGTGGAGGCAAACTTATAAATATTCCACGTCAACTCGCTATCTCGTACCGCCTTGACGGTATACTTGGTCCAAGGGCCATTTCCAGCGACTTGGTCGCAATTTCGCTCTAAGTTTCGCTAATACCTTCGTCCGTGGACATGGTGATTTTTTGTTCGTATTTTTCCTTGATAGTCCCACTCAAGACTATTCCATACCAGAGCCAAGCGTCCCGCTAAGTGCCATACAGCCTGAGCAGTAATTCATGAAAGGTACCTCTACCAGTTTTTGCCATACTTGGGTACAAACTTTGGATCGCCCATATCTCCACTTTGGAGGCCAGCCAGCACCTTGGCCTCATATACTTTTTTGTTGGTCATACCATGCACCAAATATAATTGTTCTACGCCAACTTGCTATCTCTTCTCCAACTTGCCGTTATTCTTGGTCCAAGTCCCATTTCATTCGTTTTTGGACCCATTTTGCTATATGTTTCACTAATAGCTTCGGCCATGGACAAGCTGATTTTCTACTTGTATTTTTCCTTGATAGTCCCACTCAGGACCATTCCAAAACACACCGCAACTTGTCGCTCGGTGGCAAACTGACCGAGTTATAATTCATGAAAGGTACCTCACCTTGGTACACCACGTGGTCGGCCCAAACCATAAACCGACCAAACGACCGACTTGGAGCACCCTGACCGGGTTGCCCCCATATAATGAAAGTTGCGTCTCTACACGCCCAACTTATGAATATTCTACGCCAAGTCGCTATCTCTTACCGGTAAGCCGGTATTCACCTTCCAAGGGTGATTTTGGTCAAGTGCCATTTCCTGCGACTTGGTCCCCGAATTGGACCATCATCACCTAATATCTCCGTGGTCTTTCAACTCAGCCTCATGAAACTTTCAGGGTAGATAGGTCTCCCCAAGACCTTTCCAACGGTATGCCGTTTGTCTTGCTCGGCCATCTACAGCCGAAGTTATTAATGGTACTTGGTACCTTACCCTGTTTTTTCCATACTTGTTCGTACTTGGGTACAAACTTTGGATCGCCCATATCTCCACTTTGGAGGCCAGCCAGCACCTTGGCCCCATATACTTTTTTGTTGGTCATACCATGCACCAAATATAATTGTTCTACGTAAACTTGCTATCTCTTCTCCAACTTGCCGTTATTCTTGGTCCAAGTCCCATTTCATTCGTTTTCGGACCCATTTTGCCATATGTTTCACTAATAGCTTCGCCCATAGACAAGCTGATTTTCTGTTTGTATTTTTCCCAAATAGTCCTACTTAGGACCATTCCAAATCACATCGTAGCTTGTTGCTCGGTGGCAAACTGACCGAGTTATAATTCATGAAAGGTACCTCAACTTGGTACACCACGTGGTCGGCCCAAACCATAAACCGACCAAACGACCGACTTGGAGCACCCTGACCGGGTTGCCCCCATATAATGAAAGTTGCGTCTCTACACGCCCAACTTATGAATATTCTACGCCAAGTCGCTATCTCTTACCGGTAAGCCGGTATTCACCTTCCAAGGGTGATTTTGGTCAAGTGCCATTTCCTGCGACTTGGTCCCCGAATTGGACCATCATCACCTAATATCTCCGTGGTCTTTCAACTCAGCCTCATGAAACTTTTAGGGTAGATAGGTCTCCCCAAGACCTTTCCATCGGTATGCCGTTTGTCTTGCTCGGCCATCTACAGCCGAAGTTATTAATGGTACTTGGTACCTTACCCTGTTTTTTCCATACTTGTTCGTACTTGGGTACAAACTTTGGATCGCCCATATCTCCACTTTGGAGGCCAGCCAGCACCTTGGCCCCATATACTTTTTTGTTGGCCTTATGACCACCAAGATATAAATGTTCTACGCCAACTTGCTATCTCTTCTCCAACTTGCCGGTATTCTTGGTACAAGTCCCATTTCCATAGTTTTTGGTACCAATTTGCTCTATGTTTCGCTAATAGGTTCATCCATAGACATGCTGATTTTTTACTTACATTTTTCCTAAATAGTCCCACTCAAGATCATTTCAAATCACATCGAAACTTGTCGCTAAATGCCATACAGCCTGAGTTATAATTCATGAAAGGTACCTATACCAGTTTTGGCCATACTTGGGTGCAAACCTTGAACCACCCATATCGCCACTTTAGAGGCAAGCTAGCGCCTTGGCCCCATATACTTTTATGTTGGTATTACCTTTACCAACTTTTAATTGTTCCACGTCGACATGCTATCTCTTCATTAACTTGGTGGTATTCTTGGTCCAAGTCCCATTTCCTTCGACTAAGGTACCATTTTCCTCTATGTTCCGCTAATAGCTTCGTCCATGTACTTTGTGATTTTTTGTTCATATTTTTCCTAGATAGTCCCACTCAAGACCATTCCAAATCACGCCGTAACTTGTCGCTCGGTGGTAAACTGACCGAGTTATAATTCATGAAAAATACCACAACTTGGTACACCACGTGGTCGGTCCAAACCATCAACCAACCATATGACCGACTTCGAGTCGAGCTAGCGGCTTGGCCTCATATAATCAAATGCGTGTCTTGGTAAGAGCTACTGACGGTCAGAACAATGTAGCTCGCTAGCTCGTGCGCAAACTTGTGTTTTGGTCGAATATTGGGTGTTCGTGTACCACTTCGGGTAACACGGACTTTGGTGCAACTTCACCACTTGTGCACTTAATAACTTCTCGGTCGTTCAAGTCTTTGCCTTCAAACTCTCAGGGTAGTTAGGTCTCATCAAGACCTTTCCAACGCTATGTCGTTTGTCTTGCTCGGCCATCCACAGCCCGAGTTATTCGAGGTACACCGTACCTTACCCTGTTTTTTCCTCATTTGGGTGCAAACCTTAGAACACCCATATGGCCCACTTGAAGACTAGCTGGCGCTTTGGCCCCATATAATGATAAGTGCGCCTTGACTAGGGCTACTGACGGTCAGAACACTTCAACTTGCTAGCTCGGGCCCACACTTGTGTTTTTCTCGAATATATGGTTCAAGTGTGCCACTTTGGGCACTTTTGGACATTTTGTCCCCACACAACTTTCTTGCCTTGGTAGATAGGGTCTTGTGTTTTTGGGCAAAAAGATGCACCAAGATATGGTCTAACTTTCGTTCTTGTACCGCAAAGCGCTACCTCCAACACCCGAGGAGATAGAAAGTGATTATGTTCGGTATATCGGTCTTCCATGGCTTACTATGGTAAGCCCCTGCAGGTATGCAACCGAAGGTGCTTGGTACATGTATTTGGTGCAAAATCGGTGCAAAGTAGGTGTTTCCTTGATCGGGCTATAACTTTCTTGGTTGATGTTGGATTGCTTTGCGGTCTTCGGGGGATAGTTAGGGAACATGTTGGCCAACATTTCCTTATTCCTCAGCCTGGCCGTACCTCTTACCGTCTAGGCGGTATACATGCTCTAAGTTGGAACTTGTGTTCCTTTGGGTAACTTCTCTGACTTTGACGCTTAATAACTTTCGTTCATATGCAGTCTAAGCTCTGCAACTCTCAGGAAAGCTAGTACTACTCATTTCCTTTCCATATCAGTCTTTGGCTTGTCGATCCGATGTCTACAGCCTTAGTTATTCACGTTCCCTGTGAAGGTAGGTTGTTGCCCATTTTCCAGTTCATGTGGTAACATTCCCGGACTTTGCCGGCTTTCTCTTCATGTGGTAACTTGCTTGCTCATGTGGTAACTTGATAGTGTATTTCCGACAGAACCAATCTCGGACTTAGCCGATTTTTCTCTTCATATTATATGGATCCATCACTAGGCCATGTTGCTTGCTTGTGTGGTAACTTGATAGTGTATTTCTGACAGACCCAATCTCGGACTTAGCCGATTTTTCTCTTCATATCATATGGATCCATCACTAGGACATCTTGCTTGCTTGTGTGGTAACTTGGAAGTGTATTTCAGACAGACCCAATCTGGGACTTAGCCGATTTTTCTCGTCATATCATATGGATCCATCATATGGCCATCTTGCTTGCTTGTGTGGTAACTTGGAAGTGTATTTCCGACAGACCCAATCTCGGACTTAGCCGATTTTTCTCTTCATATCATATGGATCCATCACTAGGCCATCTTGCTTGCTTGCGTGGTAACTTGGAAGTGTATTTCTGACAGACCCAATCTCGGACTTAGCCGATTTTTCTCTTCATATTATATGGATCCATCACTAGGCCATCCTGTTTGCTTGTGTGGTAACTTGGAAGTGTAATTCTGACAGACCCAATCTCGGACTTAGCCGATTTTTCTCTTCATATCATATGGATCCATCAATAGGCCAACTTGCTTGCTTGTGTGGTAACTTGAAAGTGTATGTCTGACAGACCCAATCTGGGACTTAGCCGATTTTTCTCTTCATATTATATGGATCCTGGACTTAGCCGATTTTTCTCTTCATATAATATGGATCCGGGACTGAGCCGATTATTAGGTTATTATATATGGATCCTGGACTTAGCCGATATTTCTCTTCATATAATATGGATCCGGGACTTAGCCAATTTTTCTCTTCATATAATATGGATCCGGGACTTAGCCGATTTTTCTCTTCATATAATATGGATCCGGGACTTAGCCAATTTTTCTCTTCATGTGGTAACGTATGCCAATCGCTCACAAGTCATGGGATAAGGGTACTTGTGTTCTTCCATCTTCTAAGTCCCGCACGGGGACATCGTGATCGCCCCAAGTCCGGAATAGCGCCAAGTCAAGCCCCACGGTGGCCGTGCAGGACCTGTTAGCGGCGGCCCCACTGACAGCACTAATCCGGACTTAGAAATTATATCTTTCTAATCGAACACCACACACGCAACACCACCATACCACCATCTCCTTGCAAGTACCTAAGTACCCGCAACTCCATGGTGAAGGCAATGTCACTCCATCACCAACCTCTTTGCATTGCAAGCACTTGCGTACCTACAACACTCCGAAGAAGGCAACGGCGCGCGATGCTCGACTCCACACACCTCACCACACCACACCACCGATGGCCAGCCAGCCAGCCAGCCCAGCTAAGGGCTAACCCACCAACCAACCACCAATGGCCTAGGCCAGCCGGATCCCACCTTCAAGTCCAAGCACAGCCAAGTGCAAGTACCGCCAAGTGTTCACCAACCAACCATCACACCAGGTCAGCCGGCCAGTACCCACCTTCAAGTGCCATTACCCTCGGGTGCAAGCCCAATCAAGTGTTAACCAACCAACCCGGC
>NW_026689847.1:85000-90000 GCF_943734765.1 Anopheles ziemanni | reverse complement strand
TGAAGCGCTGAACTAGGGAGGCATCGTTTACATATATATTGGTTTTTGCATGCTCTACAGGTTAATGTCATGAGGTTGGCTATCGAGCATGCCCAAGTGATGACTTGATTGTGTGCTTGCTTGAATTCTTCACATTTCATACCATCGGTTAGTTGTCGAATCATTCCTCGATCTAACCTTCGTTCTTGGTTCATGTATGCTCTCTTCCACATAGGGCAAGCTAGAATTAACTATCTTACCCAGGACCGCCGAAGCAGCGTGGACCAGGGGAGAACTATACTTTGTCTTGTATGCCCTCTTCCACATAGGGCAAGCTAGAACTAACTATCTTACCCAGGACCGCCGAAGCAGCGTGGACCAGTGGAGGACTATACTTTGTTCATTACACCACAGTATTAAGTATGGTGTCCTCTTCCACATAGGGCAAGCTAGAACTAACTATCTTACCCAGGACCGCCGAAGCAGTGTGGACCAGGGGAGGACTATACTTTATACTTCACACACTAGCCATACTGAAGTCATCACTTGGTGGGGGTGAACTACGGCGGTATCTATCGTTTTGGTTCGGTCTATATAGGGTCGCTTGCATGCTCATTCGAATATAATGTAATTGTGTATGGCAATATGAGCATGCCCAAGTGATGACTTTGTTTCAAGCTCAACAGGTAGGGTATTGAGTCCTCTTCCACATAGGGCAAGCTAGAATGAACTATCTTACCCAGGACCGCCGGAGCAGCGTGGACCAGTGGAGGACTCTATACTTTATACTTCACACCACAGTATTGAGTACTTCTTGCATAAAGCCCCTAATGAGAACCACGAGGGCTCTCTCAATGTAGAACCACAAGGGCTCTAGTACCGATTCTCTCGGTACGGCTTGGTCCGTGTTCCTTTATGCTTGTACTCTTAGAAAGTCTCAACCCGGAGGTCTTGACTTTGATTGTCATAGTTGGACTACGACGGGGCATCCGACCATTGCTGATCGAACACCCCTGATTCACCATCTTTCGGGTAGGCGGTACGCGTACCTCCGGACGCGGAAGTCTCAACCCGGAGGTCTTGACTTTGATTGTCATAGTTGGACTACGACGGGGTATCCGACTCATCGAATACCCCAGAAGCACACCATCTTTCGGGTAGGCGGTACGCGTACCTCCGGACGCGGAAGTCTCAACCCGGAGGTCTTGACTTTGATTGTCATAGTTGGACTACGACGGGGTATCCGACTCATCGAATACCCCAGAAGCACACCATCTTTCGGGTAGGCGGTACGCGTACCTCCGGACGCGGAAAGTCTCAACCCGGAGGTCTTGACTTTGGTTGTCATAGTTGGACTATGACGGGGCATCCGACCATTGCTGATCGAACACCCCTGTTACACCATCTTTCGGATAGGCGGTGCGCGACACCACCGACGCGGAAAGTCTCAACCCGGAGGTCTTGACTTTGTATTGTTGGATAGTCCTCTTCCACTATAGGGCAAGCTGGAAATATTCCATTTTACCCAGGACTGCCGAGGCAGCGTGGACCAGGGGAGAACTTCACGGAATCTTCAGGCATCCATGATTGCCATAGTGCGTAAGCCGCCGCTGTGTGCGTCAACTCGTTCCCCGTGAGGAGGAGTCTAGCCGCCGCTAAAAGACGAAGCATTAAGTGTCCTCATTCCACTATAGGGCAAGCTAGAATGAACTATCTTACCCAGGACCGCCGAAGCAGCGTGGACCAGGCGAAGACTATACTTTATACTTCACACCACAGTATTGAGTACGACTTGCATAAAGCCCCTAATGAGAACCACGAGGGCTCTCTCAATGTAGAACCACGAGGGCTCTAGTACCGATTCTCTCGGTACGGCTTGGTCCGTGTTCCTTTATGCTTGTACTCGCGGAAAGTCTCAACCCGGAGGTCTTGACTTTGATTGTCATAGTTGGACTACGACGGGGCATCCGACCATTGCTGATCGAACACCCCTGATTCACCATCTTTCGGATAGGAGGTGGGCGCACCTCCTACGCGGAAGTCTCAACCCGGAGGTTCGGACTTAGAGTTTTTCCCATTTAAAAGTTTTTCTCTTAGCCATACTGAAGTCATCACTTGGTGAACGATTGAACTAGGGCGGGTTAATCGTTTATAGGTATCATGTGGTTTGCATGCTCTCTTAGGTTAAGGTCATGTGGTTGGCTATCGAGCATGCCCAAGTGATGACTTTGTTTCACGCTTGCTTGATTTCTTCAAGATTCCCTGTTATATAGTGTAATCATTCGAGAACAGGGAATCTTTGGTTTTGCTCAACAGGTATTGGATGTCAACTTGGTATCTAGATCGCATTAAGTCTCAACCCTTAGGTTCGGACTTGTATAGTGACATCTTGTTACGGTCTTGAGTCTCAACCCGCAGGTTCGGACTACTTAGTGTTTGATCGAATATAATATGGCAACTTGTGCCTAAGTCTCAACCCGCAGGTTCGGACTTCTGTTTATTTGGCCAATGTATGTATAAGGCAACTTGTGCCTAAGTCTCAACCCGCAGGTTCGGACTTGTGTATTTGTTCGAAGTCATGTAT
The DNA here is from genome assembly GCF_943734765.1 of Anopheles ziemanni. Classification (NCBI taxonomy): domain Eukaryota; kingdom Metazoa; phylum Arthropoda; class Insecta; order Diptera; family Culicidae; genus Anopheles; species Anopheles ziemanni. Next base: position 87,437 of record NW_026689847.1, on the reverse strand, counting down.
AAGGCAACGTGTGCCTAAGTCTCAACCCGCAGGTTCGGACTTGTTAGTGTTTCGTCAACTTTCATATGGCAACTTGTGCCTAAGTCTCAACCCGCAGGTTCGGACTTGTGTATTTGTTCGAAGTCATGTATAAGGCAACTTGTGCCTAAGTCTCAACCCGCAGGTTCGGACTTGTGTATTTGTTCGAAGTCATGTATAAGGCAACTTGTGCCTAAGTCTCAACCCGCAGGTTCGGACTTCATAGTGTTTCGTCAATGTTCATATGGCAACTTGTGCCTAAGTCTCAACCCGCAGGTTCGGACTTCTATAGTGTTTCGTCAATTATCATATGGCAACTTGTGCCGAAGTCTCAACCCGCAGGTTCGGACTTCTGGAAGGATCACTTGGCCACTAATGATCCTTCCGCAGGTTCACCTACGGAAACCTTGTTACGACTTTTACTTCCTCTAAATCATCAAGTTCGGTCAACTTCGATAAAGCAGACGCGGTTCACGAGGATCCAGCGAACGATCATCTCCAAAGACCTCACTAAATAATCCATCGGTAGTAGCGACGGGCGGTGTGTACAAAGGGCAGGGACGTATTCAACGCTGGCTGATGACCAGCACTTACTAGAAGTTCCGAGTTCATATGGACCATTGCAATCCATAATCCCTACTAAGTGAGTATTTGAGTGATTTCCCGTTCCTCTCGGAATAGGAGACACGCTGCTACCCACATTGTAGCACGCGTGTAGCCCAGAACATCTAAGGGCATCACGGACCTGTTATCGCTCGATCTCATTTTGCTAAACACAAATTGTCCTGCTAAGCAGCGTACCGTAAGTGCACTTGCGCACACGAACAGCGAAGGTGTCAGGTCATACTCCACCGAAAGGTCCTAACCCGTTCCAATCGGCATCGACGCATTAACGCTGACTGCGTTCTAGTTAGCATATGTGAGTCACGTTCGTTATCGGAATTAACCAGACAAATCAATCCACGAACTAAGAACGGCCATGCACCACTACCCTTAAATTTGAGAAAGAGCTATTAATCTGTCTCACCTCCATAAGTTCGGACCTGGTAAGTTTTCCCGTGTTGAGTCAAATTGAACCGCAAGCTCCATTTCATTGTGGTGCCCTTCCGTCAATTCCTTTAAGTTTCAACTTTGCAACCATACTTCCCCCGGAACCTGACTTTGGTTTCCCGGAAGCTACTGAGAGCACCTGGTTGTAGCGTCTCCCAATTGCTAGTTGGCATCGTTTACGGTTAGAACTAGGGCGGTATCTAATCGCCTTCGATCCTCTAACTTTCGTTCTTGATTAAAGAAAGCATCCTTGACAAATGCCTTCGCTTTAGTTAGTCTTACGACGGTCTACGAATTTCACCTCTCGCGCCGTAATACTAGTGTCCCCAACTACTTCTGTTAATCATTACCTCCGGTCTGAGTACAAACCAATGAAAGATTAGACCAAGGTCGTATTCCATTATTCCATGCAAGATTATTCTAGGGCGTTTGGGTAGACTTACTGTGGTGTGAAGTATAAAGTTCAGTTCTCCCCTGGTCCACGCCGCTTCGGCCGTCCTGGGTAAAATGGATTCATCCAGCTTGCCCTATGTGGAATGAGGACACTTTATGCTTCGTCTCTAAGCGGCGGCTTGCTCCTCCCTACGGGGAACGGGTATACGCGCACAGCGGCGGCTTACGTTATGGCAGTCATGGATGCCTTACGTTTCCATGAAAAGTGTGTTCCTCCCCTGGTCCACGCTGCTTCGGCAGTCCTGGGTAAGATAGTTAGTTCTAGCTTGCCCTATGTGGAAGAGGACACGTAGACTTACTGTGGTGTGAAGTATAAGGTTCAGTTCTCCCCTGGTCCACGCCGCTTCGGCCGTCCTGGGTAAAATGGATTCATCCAGCTTGCCCTATGTGGAATGAGGACACTTTATGCTTCGTCTCTAAGCGGCGGCTTGCTCCTCCCTACGGGGAACGGGTATACGCGCACAGCGGCGGCTTACGCAAGTTAGTCACCCTCGGCAGTGGATCACTCGGCTCATGGATCGATGAAGACCGCAGCTAACTGCGCGTCATAATGTGAACTGCAGGACACATGAACATTGATAAGTTGAACGCATATTGCACGTCGTGGGAACCTACCATGATGTACAGATGACTGAGCGCTTATATTTGAGAAATGTATCGCATACATTTAACTACGCCGTGACACCCGTCACGAGACGTGCACCATGATGTTAACTAGGGTCGCGACGACCCGCTAGCATTAAAGAACCCGTGGTTTACAATATACTGGCATTGGAATTCGAAGTATTTAGAGCGTCCGTGTTCCCGCGTGAGGCGGAAGTACGAGGAGAAGGCGTGCTTGTGGTGTCTGTGGTGGTGTTTACTGATGTCTAGCTTCAGCTTATTTATTTATTTAAATAGAAGCGAAGATGTCAAA